>NC_138948.1:8015000-8255000 GCF_965226115.1 Aulonocara stuartgranti | reverse complement strand
GCTTTCATGTTCATATTTTCTTGGACTTTCCCACATTGTCCTGCCTATTGGTCAATCCAGTGAGTGCTGTCAAAAAAAGCTAATAATTGTAGCCAATCACAATCACCAACAAGACAAAGCTGAGGGCTGTTAACAGACAACCAGAAAGTTCAGCACCAAGTGTGCATATTTGAGCCCGTATGTATACTTTTAAACTTTCTGTGGATTTGAGAAAATCCTAAATAATTTCAAAAGTGTGCACTTAAGTCTTGTTTTTAAAAGATTTGTGTTGTACAATCATTCCACTCTAGAAAACAAACAATTCAAAAAACTTATTACAAGCCATGGCTATAACATTCATGCCCATGATGAGTGAAGATGTTGTCACGGTACCTGACCCCAAACTGTGGGACCTCAGCACTTAACCATTGACCAACAGGCTACACAAAATACACAAGGAATTCATCATCCATCACATGGGATTTTTTTAAAACAAATCTTTAAATGACTGCATCCAAAAACACAGAGAGAAAAAATGATGGTGCTATTATCTTGACAGATAATCAAACAGTGTTGGCAGTTTTTCAGCTTTTTTTATTTCCATTTTCTGCCAGTGGAGTTTGAGTTTCTGCAGGTGTGGATGTTTTTTTAAGCTTTCATCATCCCATCTAATGAACCAGATGGTGTTTAGATGAACCCTTTCCCCCTGATGCATCACAGAACTTTTTCATGAAAGGAATGATTGAATCTTCATAGAATCACCAACATCCAGGATACTAATATGTCCTGTATGTAACACCACCACAAATCAAGGGGAGTGAAGAAAAAAGCAAAACTGTTTCTAATTTAAGAAACAAATGAGGCAGATGCTAATTTAGCTGTATAAGTGTATAGTTTATAAGTTAAAAAAAATTATAAACACTGTTTTAGGTATAAATAATGGGATAGCGATTTGGTGACAGAGCGCTCATTAATGATGTAACCAAGTCAGCTAAGTGAAGCAATTATGGAAATGCCTTGAAGTGCAATGCCACCATTTCAAATAGACTCCCATTCAATAGTCCCAGTCAACTGCTTCATGAAATTGTAAGTAATTTTCCCCACATGTCAATAAGATGTCATTAGCTAAGGTCACTCCTTCCAGTGAGTGTACTAGCTGTCTTCTTCAGAGGAGAGACATATGTTCCCCCAGTCACGTTTCAAGTGTTGCTCACAGTTTCTTCTTCATGTCCAAATACAGCCAAGTCTATCTAATGGAAAAATAAATAAATCAGTGGAATGCAAAATAGGGCAATGCCCACAATGCCAATCTGCTCCAGAAATGGGTGACGTCATGGTGGCTACGTAGTTCAGCTTTCTGCTAAACATGCTTATTATGCTTTAACCTTTTCTGAGTTAGATGTGAAGATTAAAGGCACGATCGTATCCGTCCTTTACTTGAAAACATACAAAACAGTTACCCTGGCTTTGCTGAGGCTATAATCTATCACCACATCCAGACTTCACTAGTTAGTTTATGTAAAAATAAAAAATGAGACTTTATAAAAAGGAGTGGAGGAGTTCAAGTACCTTGGGGTCTTGTTCGCGAGTGATGGGAGAAGGGAGCCGGAGATTGACAGACGGATTGGTGCGACGGCTGCAGTGATGTAGACGCTGCACCGGTTTGTCGTGGTGAAGAGGGAGCTGAGTGTAAAAGCGAAGCTCTCAATTTACCGGTCGATCTACGTCCCTACCCTCACCTATGGCCACGAGCTGTGGGTAGTGACCGAAAGAACGAACGGCGGAAATGAGCTCCCTCCGAAGGGTGGCTGGCCTCTCCCTTAGAGATAGGGTGAGAGGTTCGGTTATCTGGGAGGGGCTCAGAGTAGAGCCGCTGCTCCTCCACATTGAAAGGAGCCAGCTGAGGTGGTTTGGGCATCTGACAAGGATGCCTACTGGGTGCCTCCTGGGGTCGGTGTTCCGGGCATGTCCCACCGGGAGGAGGCCCCGGGGCAGACCCAGGACACGCTGGAGAGATTATATCGCTCGGCTGGCCTGGGAACGCCTTGGTGTTCCCCCAGATAAGCTGGAGGAGGTGGCTGGGGAGAGAGAGGTCTGGGCTTCTCTGCTTAGGCTGCTGAACCCCACGACCTGGCCCCGGATAAAGCGGATGAAGATGGATGGATGGACTTTATAAAAACAGAAAACACTATTGAATCTCACATTAAAGTTTTGTGTGCTTGAAAAGTAATATTATGCAGTAAGTAATCACTTCTCTTTATGGCCTTTGTATTTTATAGATTTTTAATATTGTTTTATATTACCTCTGCAGTGAAGCAGAATTTTGAGGGTTACAGCTGCATGTATTTACAATTCTAAATACTGCACTGTTTTATTTAAAATGTTCATTTGCAGAGCATTTTTATTCAAAATGTCTTATTAAAAGTATATTAAAGTTGAACCGCTCAGTAAACATCCTTGAAAGTTTAATTCAATTTACTTGAATAAAAGCATTTATCTACACAGAGAGTGTACATTGTTCAAAACAGTCATTGTCAACTTGTAAACAATTAATGAGGTATTAAATACTCTAAAAGAAGCTCTTACTGAAAAGCAGCCATCCTATTTCACTTTCACCATCACGCAGCGAACAAGCTCGAAGAACCGTCCTTGTATTTCATGCCTGTACAAGATAGATTCTCTGCCAAGGCCAGCAGCTTCGCACAGCCTTTTGTGGCCTCCTTGCGTGAAGAAAATTGGAGCCACTTATTTTAGGTCGTAGGTTCAAGCTAAACCACAAGCTAAATCAAACTCGGTGACTCCCTTGAGCCGTAAATTTGCTTACAGTTACTGTCACGCATAGACATTTCCCTAGGTTCTCCTGTTTTTATTTCCTAATTCCCTCTTATAGTTTTTAAATTGAACCTTTAAGTTGTGTTAAGCTGCCCAGCGGTAATGACAGAAGCATCGTGGTGAGCAAGTTCTGCCAAACTATTTGATGCTACTGTACAGCAAGGTTATTGTATGTTTGAAGTGGAGCACACTCATTAGCATTATAATCTTTTTAAAAGTCCTCCACATCCTCCTTCACTTCCTTCAATGCTGCCTCTCTTTTATAAGCTGACTCGAGCACAGCAGGCAGGCAGACATCAGACTTTGCAGCAGCTGCCCCACGGCACCAGACAGATAAGCGCACGCGCGTGCACACACACACACCGCGCGTGCACACACACACACACACACACACACACACACACACACACACACACACACACACACACAGAGAGAGAGAGAGAGAGCAAGAAAAGACAGAGCTGAACGTTTAGAACTTAATCAAGATACATTTTTAACCATCTACTTTGCTTATTCTTGAACATACTTATAGATATTAGCATTGGAGCACAGAGGAGACACAAGAGTCAAACATTTCTCACAAACACCCACAAATAATTGTCCACATCATAAGAGAACAGACACACAGAGTAATTGTTGGTTGCCGGCTGGTAGGCAGCATCCGGTGCTTTGGAGAAAAAGGAAGTGTGTATCTTTATAACAAGCTCTCTGAAGGAGGGAGGATTGCAGTGAGGTGTTGTAGCTTTTGATCTTTTAACAGCTGCTAGTGTTGCAATTTTTAAAACTCCTACTGGAAAAAGTTGCTCAGTGCGAACTTTGTAAATGTTTTCATCATCTCCCGTCTAAGCTCCATAACCTTCCAGTTATTAATGACTGTATTTCCCCTTTGTCAGCAGAGTAATAATAACAACAGCCCCCTTTTGGCATGCACCATGTGATGTAAGCTGAAACATGCTGATTGTGAACACATATGGTATGCATCCACACGTATAGACTGAGGAGTCAGCCTCGGCAAGCTCTCCCCACCCCCACCGCTCATTGTGTGCTTTTCTCTCTCTCTCTTTTTCATGTAAGCCATCCTTTTTCTCAAAATTCTTATTTCTCATTCACTTCTTTTGGGTCCAACTTTCATTGTGAAAGAGAGACCTGGAACAGTACGATACAAAGATGCAGACGTAAAACTGCTGCAAGTGTACAAGCCTGTAGATTTACAACAGCTGCCAAGGGGAGGAAACCCTGTTAAAAAAGAGGACTGTTTTATTGCCGTTTGACACATAATCCCAAACAGTACATGCAGAGCGCAAGACTCTGAGCTGCAACGCTCTGTGTCTGGAAAAGACAGAGACAGAAAGATGGTTTTCGCTTCAGCATTCCAGGCAGGAATGGTTTATTTTTGTTGGAAACATAATTGTCTGTGGCTAGGATTTGGAAGTACACGTTACCCGCCAAACTGCCAGGAAGTGTACATGTGGGTGTTACCGCCCTCTTATGGTGACCTAATGAATTGGAGTTTTGCACAATACAAAGCAGTAGAGTAAACTTGGAGGGCCGAGATGTTTTCTTCCCCCCAGGGTGTTGACACAGTGCAAATGTGCTATGCTGTCACAAGGCCTGATTTCATTGAGAGAGCACAATGGAATTAAATATTGCATAGAAAGAAAGTTAGAAAAGGGAAAGTCAGAATGAAAAAACAGTGGGAACAAGCCATATACTGCTTTCATGGATCAGAATAGAGCTAGTGTTTTGTTCAACTACATAACTGCAGGATTTACAAAATATGACTTAAGAAATGTGTGTCAAGAGAAACATTCTGTTCAAAGTCCTAAACAATGCGGAATAAAAGGATATCGCTGAGACTTAATGGATTAGTCCGATGTTTTAGAAAATATACTTAATAGCTTTTTTGGTGAGAGTTACATGTGAAGATCCCTAACACCGTCATGTCTGTGCAGTAAAGCTCCAGAACTGAACGGTGATAGTTTAGCTTAGTACAATGACTGGAAAAGGATGTATTAAGACTCCATACAATCCCAAAGTGGCTAAAACTGCATATACAGCAGGTATAATGAGCATTGAACACATTACCAAATCCCATGCAGACTGTTTTTGTGTGAAAGAATGGGCCAGTGTCACACCTGAGCAATGCAGCTTCATATACAGTAGGCAAACAATGTAGCTTCTTCTTACAGGAAGCTGTCATCACCAACAAAGGCTTTTGTACAAAGTATGAAATACATTTCAGTAAATGTATTCAATATGTTTTCCCTGCGTCTTTTCTCATTATTAGACATAATTTCTAGACATCTATGATTTGACTTCTTTGCATGTGTGGATTTGATGGGTTGTTAATGACAGTCGATGAGAACTTCATGCCAATAGCAGCTTTAGAAATATATTTACTCAGAAAATTGGTGATGTTTTCAATACTTCTTTTACATGCTGTAAATTAGAATTTTTCTCTGTGTCGTTTGAACCTATGCATAGACAGTTGCATTGTGAAACCTTTTACACATCAGATTGAATGGATGGATGCTTTGTCAGTCTCAGAATTTTTGCTGCTGCCCCCAAATAGTGCAAAAAGTTGTACTGTATCTGTAGCAAATATACTCAATATTTGGCATTGAAATGTTCTGTACACTCAGTGATCTTTCTAATATTTTACTGTATTAGCAGTTATAGTCGTCTTCTATGTAAATGTAATTATAAAGCTACAGTACTTGGAAAAAATGTGACATGTGGAGGACTTTCTGTGTGTTTCGGTGGGTTTTTTTTCTCTTACAAGTCAAAGAAGTGCAAGTTGGGGTTATCAGTTATTTGAAATTGCCCATAGATGTGAATGTGATCATAGGCTAACATTGTCATGTTCTTATTCCTGCGATGGCAGATGGTTTCATGAAGTTTTTAGTCATGAACCAGTTTAGCTGTATTGGGGGAGTGAGTCGGTAGTAACATGTGGTTCTCTGTGACCATTAACCACCTGCAAGTTTACTGCATGGGAAAAACTGATAAGAGTGCAGATGTTCTGTGTTCCCCCAATGACATCTGATCTGGAAGAAACTATAAAATATAAACCTGGGGGCCCCTTTGACATATAGAAAAACACCCTAACAGCTAACTCTGTTGCTGAATAAGTATGTGGTGGTTACCTACTTGGTAAGCTACCAGCCTAATTCTTATACTAACACACAATCTATGACAGAAAATCACAAAAGTGAGATTAACAGCTCAGCCCAGGTGTGCATTGCTCCCCTACAGAGGTGGCCATGGTCTTGTCCACCCTGAAAAAACTGTCCAAGAGTATTAAAGGGTCACTTATCAGTGCTTCAACTCAGAAAAAGGAGCTAAAGATTTTGCCATCTAGTAAAAATGTGGACCTTCTTGGTGCTTACTCTTACCCTCGCTCTTAGGCTATCCGAAGCTAACAATGACACAGTAGGTGAAGAAAAGCTCATTATAGCCAGAGCTAAACTGCTGGTAAGTATAGAGCAAACTCCTGTGAAGTGAAAAATGAAATCTACACATAATATTCAAAAAACAAGTGAGGAAATAGTGTGCATGGTGATGGATAGGTCTTGTGCTGCAGTTTATTTTCTGCTGTAATGTGACACCTTTTTTGTCACCTTTGATCACATAAAGAATGAGATATGTACACTCCTCTTTGTCATGCTGTTTTAACAAATGTCTCTTGTCATCCCTGCAGGCTCCCAGTGTGGTCGGATGAAGCATAAAGAAAATGCCTGAGCTCTATCATTTTCTCATGGAGCGAATGGCTTTATAGTATCCTTGTATTGTTTTCATGTTCCTCAGGATTCTTTGCTAAGCTGTGAGCTTTCCACAAAAATCACTACTGATTTTCTCATGACCTCTTTTGTAAACAAAACAGTATTCCTAGCAAGCTGCCAAGTTCAGTGCCAGCTCTGTGAGCATTCCAAGTAAAAAAATCATGTTAAGTGAGCCTAAAAATAGCGAAACAGATGGATATGCCTTGTTCTTCACAACCCCCCCTACCTGTTTTCCTTGATCTGCTTTTTCCTGTGTAGCCACAACTTGGAATATGATTCATCGGAAGAGAAGAAACCCCGTCTGATATTCTACAATGAAAAGGATGAGATTGTTAAGGTGAGAAGTGAGTACAGGGACCTTTTATTCCGCTGCCTTGTGATGGAGCTTATCAAGAGATGTCAAACAGGATTCATGTGGGAAGGTTTCGATATTACTTCATGTGATATCAGATCATCTGTCAGATACCAAGAAAGAGGATGTACTTGAATGAGAGTTAAAAAAAAATACATACAGTATATGAACTTGGGGATTCTGAGAATGGAGCAATATTTTTTGTACCGAGACAGGAGAGTTGATGTGACTTTGAAAATTGTGTGCCTTGAAAGCACTTCTCACATGTCATTTATTTTTCCAGGGTAGAAAACCCCTGTTGCAGTTATTGCCCAATTAGCCTCTCCATTAAAACCAATAAAAATGAATTTTCTTAATGCTGGCCTACATCGAAAAAGAGCCAGGTATTACTGCTTTCTTGAGTAAAGCCTTTTAAATTTTCCATCTAAAGCTTCGTTTAGAGGCTAAAGTTTTTCTAATGTGGCTTCTCTGGGAGATTATAATTTGACTTTAGGTAAGGAGAAACAAAAAAATAGCTGGATCCTCTAAATCTGTAGTGGCTAAACACTTCCAAGTAAAAACAGGGGTTTAGTAAATCATGTTATATCTACATATACAGCTAATATACAAGCATTACTGCCTTTAACCACGTTGTGAACCAAACATGTCTGCCCTCCTGTGTATGTGTATGTGTCTGTGGATCAGACTGTTTCTGTGAAGAAAATGAAGGCAGACGAGATCAGCAGCTTGTTAGACTCACTTGGCTTCTACAAGAGGTCCAAGAAAGGGGAAGAGGTGCCAGAGGAGTTTCAGCATTTTCCCCTGCGCGCCCCCAGGGACGAGCTGTGATGACACCTTGTGGCCAAACTCTGTCTCTGCACCATGGTCACAATAATGACGAGTGAGGCCCAAAGGCCAAAATAAGCCAGGCACCACTCTGATGACTCGCTGGCCGGGTGCATTGAGCAGAGTCTTATGTCATTGTGTTTATCTGCAGAATTTAAATAAAAAGACTATAAAATACACCAAAACCTGCCAGAGTGAACCTTCGCTTTAAATATGTGTACAAAGAATGTAGAATTTTCAAACATACTGCAAAGAGTACGTGCAACTTTATCTCTATAAAGTTTAAGTATCTGCTGAATTCCCTAATTAGAAAATCAAATTATCATCATAGATGGACACTAACTTCAAGTAAGCATGCAACTGTTTCAGGCTAATCTTCAGCCCGCCTCCTTCACAATAATCAGATTAGCAGTAGCGTCTGCCAGCATGTGCCTTTATGTGTCCACTTGTATCTCTTCTAGCCTGGTATTGTGCGATTGATTAACTTAAGACAAAAATGAGCAACAGATACTGAAAACATATTTTTGGAACTGTAAACCTCCTGACTCCTTGGCTCTGTCATGATCACCACCTCTGTCAACAATGCCTGTGTTTTACTCGCCTGTTCCCGAAAACCTGCCGCTGGGTCTGGTGTCTATGGGAGGTTCTGTGTTCACAAACAACAGGACAGCAGACAGTGACTTCACCAGGGAGCAAGAGGATGCATCTGGTTAGTTTGTGCTTCCAAAGACTGTTTGGAACTTTAGTTTAATATGTTTACTATACAGCACAATGCTATCTCGTACTGGAGAATGTAAAGGCAGAGATCAGAGATTGGACAAGACATCTTATGACTTAATTCTCAAGTAAATCACAGTGCGCAGATTGCTTCTTTTTAGATCTGTTGTAACGTCAGCTATTAAAGGTTTTTCTTCGTTTGGTCAAATTTCACTTCAGTTTTTCAACTTAATGTTTTGTGCACTGTTATTTGTCTTGCAGTGGTCAACGAGCTGGTTTCTCACCTCCCCCTTCAAATGCTCCTGTATTTCAATATGTTTTATTTTCCTTGTTGGTGGTTTTCAGCTGTGTTCATGCTGGAAGTAAAGGTTAGTGCCAAACACACACAAGAGAATAGAAGTATTCCTCTTGAAGTCAACAGTTCAGGTTTTGATGAACCGAATCTATTTACTAAGCCCAGTGTATCAATTCGAAAACGTTTGACTTTGGCTCCATCTAGTGGTGTCTTCAAAATGAACACTAAGCCTCCTCACATAAACTCAGAAGAGGCACAAGCAGTGAACTCAACATCCACTGTCTTTTTGAAAAATAAAACTTGTTTCATCAATATTTTGAAAAAAAAGTTTACATAAAAATCTAACATGCCTGTGTGTACACACACACACACACACACACACACACACACACACACACACACACACACACACACACACACACACACACACACACACACACACACACACTCACTCCTTGATCATGCTCATTAATTACAGCCCTTCACTTTTGCCAGTTCTACTATCTTCCTGGGTACTATCAAGCTCTGCTCATTACTGGGATGATCCTACTAACGGTCATCGAAGTGGTTCGACTTTATCTGAGCTACACTGGCAACCTCAAAGAAAAGGTATTTCAAATTTATATCTTGCACTGAACTACATGAAGCTCTTTTATGAACCCTGAAAAAACACAGAGGAGGAAACTGCGGAGTTTTCTACCTGCTTGTGGCTACAAGTGCCTACTGAGTTTTAGTGAATGTGTGTCTTTGCTTTCATGTGGATTCAACCAGAGCACTTGATGGATGACTGCTGCATCTTTTCATCGTTTGTGCACGCCAACCCAAATTTTCTCTCTTTTCCTCCCTGTCATCAGGTGCCAGAGCTGGCAGCCTTCTGGCTCCTGTCTTTCATGTTCCAGCTGCCAGTGCTGCTGTTCTTCCTGACCGATGAAGGAATTATCATCCTGCCTCTGGAGAGAGCTGTCCACTCCCTCTATCTCCTCTTCCTGCTCGCCCAGATCCTGGCCTCCTTCTTGGCACTTAGAACCATGACCCGAAAGCTCACCCTGCTCTTCCATCTGCGGCAGCTTGGCAAGGTGGACAGCTTCCACCACACAGGGATGAGCCCAGTATATGGGCTTTCTTATCACCGCAGTGTGCTGCCAGTGTCAGCCACCCAGGATATCTACAATTAAAGCAAACATCCATCCTTTCCTAATAACATAGGTATCAAATCTAGTGTTGTAGGAACCACATATTTGAAACTTTCCAGAAAATCTTCAACAGCTGCCAAAGCATGAGTGTGAGCATTCATTTATTATTTAAAAGAAAGCATTTAGAAACCACCTATTTTGTAAAACTCTGCTCTGCGGGTCTGTGTTTATTATGACTGCATAGAATTCAGAACTTTTTAGGCCACTGTTGTGCTGAAATTTGGGTGCTCTAGATCTTTCTGTATGGCTTTTGATGGTGTATAAAATGACAGACCTTTGAAAAATAAAATAAAAATCACATACTAACTCTGATGCCACATTCTGACATTTACTGATGTTTTTAAAAGATGAAAAACAACATTTTAGCCCAAGCCTCAATGTCAAAACTTGATGCCACGTCAGCCAAACTGTCATGGAGTGACACATTTACAGGGGAGTAAGGTAAAACACACTATCAAACAATAAAATTAGATCAGAAATACAAGGCAGTACAGTGCTTGTGGCTGCTTTCATCAGTATTATAGTGTTTCCTTTTTTTCCTTTCCTTTCTTAATGATGATGGATGATGGAGCCTGTAGTGTTGGTGGAACGGAATTATTTTGCCGAGGCAGATTACCTTCTTGCCCACAAGAAAAGTTGAGTCTCTCCCCAGGTATATTTCAGCCTATTTCTGGGAGGACTGTGATACTTCAATAAAAAAAGATTTCTAATTTATCTCAGTCATGGCTACAGGATGCCGTATTACAATCTGATAAGTGGGTTGCAGGAATCAAATTTTTTAAACCTTGTACAGTAAAAGAGTGTAAACTGAATTGTAGCAGAACTGTGTTAAATATTTATGACCACACAGTGGCAGTCAGTGACCAAAAGAGGGATGGGGGATCATCTGACAGTGTTGCAAAGTCCAATGAGTATAGATTATTATGCACCACATGTCCTGATCAGGAAACCCTCTGGCAGAGAATTAAAGGTTAGCCCTGTCTACATTCGGAAATGAGGTATTTTTTTAATCGTTTTTAACTCCAAGTCAAGTATACATGAAAATCAATAACATCATTTTAATTGTAACCTCTTACTTCTAATTGTCATTGTATATGCCTGACTGGTTTTTAAAATAACATTGTTGTGTGATTTAATATTTCTTTCCTGGTGAGAAATTATTTAGGGAGTGGTGCATTAAACAGATAAGAACCCGGTTACTTGAGAGACACAGTTTCTGTGATACAACATGCTTATTCCGCTCTACTTTACATTCAGGAAACAACAAGCTGCAGTGGTTGCTGCATGGTTCATGGAGAGGAGGAAATAGAAAAACCTTTAGAGGGTGGAAATTATGCACTGTATGCAGAAGCAGATGCGTAAACGATACCCTAAACATAAGCTTGCATATTACTGCATCTTTTAAAAAAGGATTTGAACCCCTCCCCCCTCCCCTCCCTAAGAATTCAAGAGTTAGTTGAACATAAACTGTAAAGCCATAAGTTGTATTTATGTATTTATGTATTTATGTAACTTTAGAGAGTTTAAGGAAACAGCCATTAGTACTGATAACGAAACAGCTTGGTGTGGTGTTTCCACCACAACAGCAAAATAAAGTAAACCACTGATAAAAACAGAAAAAAGTAGTTTAGTCATGATTTTATTATTAGCAGCAGAATCTAAACCCATAAAAAGGAAATAATTTAAAGCTGCTGTCATCTGCAACAGCATAAATATGCACCACAAAAGTGATTTATGGCCATATTTAAACATGCAAAAATGTGTCCCTGCATCTTTGTAAGCATCTACCTGCACAATATATTTACACACAGTGTTTAAGTGGGGATTCTTTTAAAGACTACAGAAGAAATAATTACCATGTCAACCCTCCGGCATCTTCCTTTTTTAAGTCTAACTAGTGACTTGAGGGGTGATGAGTGTGTGTAACTGAAAGTTAGAGCATAGGTTTTTGATAGGAACGTGCATGGACATCTCCACTTATGCCGGGTTGTATCATTAGTCTCTCACTTCATCACCTGATTAGGTTCACCTGCCTGCCTGCCCAGCTGCACCTTGGTACCCATTAGTTTTTCTCAGTTTTTATACATTGGGTAGTGTTCGGTCCCAACTGTTTGAACTAGTGATGCAGCTGCTGTGATTATGTGTTCCAGCATTCACACCTCAGACCATGTTTCATGCTTTGACATTTTTAACACTAAAAGTCACTGTCATAAAAATAATCGTACATGAATTCGTTGTGTTTGGCTGAATGGTTACAGTGCAGATCATGCTGAAATTTGTTTCCTTCAGCACTAGGAAAAAAAGAGTTTGAGTAATTTGTCATTACTTTGAATTCCTCCCACATTAACTAGACAATTGTAGAGAGTAGGAGCTGATTGTGGGCTCTATGCTGTTTTGAGTCAGATTTTAAAGAAGAACTACTGTATTACTTCATAGCTTTATAGAACAAGTCAATTCATGTGCACAGTGATAAATCATGTTTATTGTCTTTATTCTCCTCAGTAAAGTCAAAGAGGGACAAAAAGAGAAAAGGTGGACTGAAACTATTAATAAGAGCTTTTTTTTCAATGTATGTATTTTTGCCACTAAACATTCACTGTGGCTACTAAAAGATAGTAGTACAACAGTCTTGTTTTCATCTTTATTTTAGCATCATGTTCAGACTTTCCATTCTCCAGAGAGTACTTCATGTTCATCCTACTTCTCTATATATCTGGTTTTAATTATGAACTCCTATTAGGTGCTGCAGAGTGAGATTATTCAGCTGGTGGGGAAGAAATGAAATAGAAATCACCCCCCTGGAGACACAGTGGTCACATCTGAAGCAGCTCCTTGCACCTTTTCCCTCATCAAATCGCCTTTCTTTAGCACGCACCGAACAATAGCCTTTAATAGTCTTGTTGCATTTTCTTTTTCGTCTCACTAAACAAATTGCTTGCCTCATGCTTTTTATGCTCTTCTGCAAAAGTTTTCTTCTTCCCGTCGTGTCCAAAATTCAGCAGCATAGCTCATCGTCAGCCGTGCATTAGTGAGAATGTCATCACCTTAATTATGATTGGGTACAGCTCAGAGGTAATCACAAATGTGACTGACGAGGCTGTGCTAAGCACCAGCGGGAGGCAATATCCAAGACATCACAGGGACATCCTTATGCCTTATTTCAGTAATCCTTCATGGTGGAGAGCTTGCCAGTGCTGCCAAGATGCCTGGAAGTGTTCCTGCCCTCTCAATTCCAGGTGCTTATACAATGAGCCTTACCCTCACAGACTATTATAGTCCAGCTTCAATATAAATTATGGTGAGAAGTTGTTAGTACCAGTTACTAAATCGTTAGGGGTTTTTTTTTTGTTTCTTTTTTTATGCTAATTATTTTCTATAAACATTTTTTGTTGTGATGAAACAATAAATGCTTCTTTGGCTGAAAATACTTTAGTAAAAATGCTCGATATACTGTTGTTTAGGTAATGTCTGCTTGGGTTTGTATTGAAAGGGCAATCAAAACTCTTCAGCCCTGCTGGTGTTGCTTTCTGAATTAGACAAAAGCCAAAGCAAAAAAAAAAAAGAAGTTTGGGACCGCTATTCAGCACTGAATTAGGTTCAGGTATTACACACACAGAAATGCCACACAATAAAATTTTCAACTTAAAAAGCAAATCCAGCATATATAAAAAAAAGGAGCTGTCTCATAGCCTGAGAAAAACAAACCTTTAAAGAACTTTCAAAACACTTCAAGTTTCAGGAGAAATTTTCCTCAGAAACAGCTGAGGACAAGGACTTGCAGGTGTGGCTTATGAAGACTGCGACACACTTAAAGTACTTAAACTGTTTTTTCAATTTTACTCACTTTTTTTTCACGTTCTTGTTTAAAATATTAAAATGTTTAACTGTCTGAAGCCTTCTTGTATTTTGTTTCCCCCTTTTTTTTAAAGACTTGTTAAATAAATAGCACATTAGCAGCCGACCCTCCTCTAGAGCACACCGCTATACCTCTATAACCTGTTTCCATTAAAAATTGAGGGGAATTTCTTTCAAAAATATACAACGTCTAACAGGGGCTCAGTGGTAAATCCTCTGGGATATTTTTCAATCTTGTTTTTTTTAATTCATTTTCCTAGATACAGTTGGTTAGACCTTAGTGTCTGCAAAGAAGGGGCAATACGGTAGTTGATGGAGACACATGTATGGTTCTGTTATTTGATGCCATTGTGATGACCCAGCTGCTTCACCAGTCAAATCAGAATAAGCAGAAGACATTTTATAGAGGACACATATTGCTCAATTACTGACTCTAAATGATATTGGGCCATGAAATTCAAATTTCATTCATAAGCCACTTATATTGTCTCCACCTTTACAGCCTGCAGGAAACGCGACATCACACTGGCAGGCAGGGAATATTGAAACTGGACTGAAATTGGCAGCTGGATATTTTCAATTTGGGGTCTGATTACCTGGGCGAGTGGAATGGCAGGGCAATTCACTTCTCCCTGTGGTTTAAACGGATACTCAGCATACAGTACAGATGGAATATTTTATCTATAGCAGCAGTATTAAATCTGAGGGTTTGATGACATGGGAGAATCTATTGCCTTGAGTGTAAATCGAGGGGCGCTGTTTTTAACAGCCTTACTAAACACTAATTTCCAGCTCTATATTGTTATATCTGGATTCCATTAGAGAAGTAAAAAAAACAAAAAAAAATCCTGCCCTCCTGTGATTGGCTGCCCCTTCTCTGAATTCCTATAAGCAGGACCCAGTGCTCTAATGTGAGCATCTTCACTTCCAGATTAAGATTTTGAAAACAAGCTAAGCAATAGTTGCTTGTTTTGAAATGGCTCTTTCTCATATCCATCCATACATGTTTGCATCTGAATTACATGTGATGAGAGTGGATGGTTATCGACAACCAAGATTACAGCAGGGTGTCTGCTGAGTAGATCTTTAAATCTTCTAAGACGATAGTGAATTTTAGATAGTCCAACACTCTTCACTGCTCAGAAAATGTAACTCTTACATTTGCCAACCAACAGCTGAAATGTTCAGCAGCAGAAGTTGTAAATCCTCTTTCATTACAAATGATATTTAACTACACCATTGAAGCAATCCATCTGCCTGCCATATTCCTTGCCCTTAGTGTTGTAGTAACAACTGAATACCTCACCATCTGACACACAAACATAAATACAGACGATCTGACAGATGCATTAGCTGTGATAAGGTTTTTTTGTTTTGTTTTTTTGGAATGGTGGCATAATAATGATCATTGTGGGAATAAATAAATACATAAATAACTGATCTGAGATTTGAAGGCAAATATCATGCGATGAATAGTCCCCCATGCTCCCATATTCAACCACATGTATCTATTGATTTCTTCTGAAACAGCCTAACTTCTTGTGGATGCTGAAGATAATATGGGGAATTAGGGCAAAAATTCCAGGTATGTTCTTATTGCTAAATCTATTTTCACAGCACAATATATTGACAGTATTGGTATTATCTGTGGTCTGAAGAAGCTGATCCAACCTTGGTCCAAATACATTTCCACCCAAATCATATGGGGCGGAGAAGCTTCCTTGATATATGATCCAGTGGAATCAGTGTGATGTGAGGTTGCTAGCAGCACATCTGCAAAATGCAAAAATGCTGCTTAAAATCTGCAACAAAACTTTCAAATCAACCTGGTATTTGTCCCTTTGGCTCTCTTACTGCTAGACTAGCCAGACAGGTAAACAAAATACCGTGTTTTGAAATTGCATATATTGCCATATATTGTCTGCACAGGTTTTCCAGCTGTTCTTTATCTTTGTTGTCAGCAATTTTCTTTCACTCAGACAAAAGGCAGATGATATTTTTATTTTTTTATAAGCATTAATATATATTGAAGTATAAAGGGAATGCACCATTACCTGATTTCAATGTCATTGAAAGCAGCATGCTGCCACTTGTATTTTGCAACTGTTGAGGGAGTCCTTAAAGACTTTTTGGCTAACAAGAATGAACTTGGACTGGGGCGCATGGCAGCAGGAAGTTGCGGAGTGAATTGAGAGTTACACTCGTCTGGCACAACCTGGGGCCTCACTAGCTCAGCTGTCTTCTTGTATTCACACATGGTGTGACTGGTGACATGCAGCTGCCATCAGGATCCTGGTATGGCTGACAGACTGCTGCACTGGAGGGAGGAGGTTTTGGTTTGTGTTATTTTACAGACTTTCTCTGGCCTTACATGAGCCAGAGCCAGCCAGCCTTTATTTCTCCCTTAGCAGACAAGATTCAATAAAAAGCACTCAGAGCCTTGATGAAGGACTGGAATCCTGTTATATTCATTTTTGGCTTTATTTGTTATAATTCCAGATTTCCATGTTTTTCTTTCTTTTTTTTTTTGACGCGGGTTCTAGTTACACATGATGCATGGAAGTACTTCATTTCATTTCTAGAGCCTGCATAACATAGTAGCGTTAATACATGGTCTTCCATATGACTTTCTCAGTTTTGTGTCACAAGCTGCAACCTGTGTAATAAAGGCCCTTGGGTAGTACCTATATTGGAGCTTTATGGTAATTTGCTGCCACTTCTACAAAGTCCATTTAATTTGTAAACAAAGTTATTCAAAGTTATTTCGACAATAAACTACAGTGAGTTTGGTTTAAACAATAAATGAAAAGAGGACAGGAATGTTACACTTGGGCAGATGTGAATTGCAGCTGAGCCATTTAACTAATCAAAGGAGCAGTCAACTGATGAGGGTTAGTCATCTCTCTCAAGGGCACTTCCGTTTGACACTTCATGGATATACTATAGTCTTGGCTGTTGAAGAGACTGTACAAATGCACTATTTTGCTTTCAAGACCTTCGATATTGTCCTGCTCCAGGGAGGTGCCTGCAAAGAAAGAGGTGTAATTGTAAGTTATTTTTCAAGTGTGTGTGTGTGTGTGTGTGTGTGTGTGTGTGTGGTGGGAAATGCTCCTCTAAGTATAGGTGAATACACTACCGTTATCAGTGCTGGAAAATGCAGTCTGCAGTTATCCTGACTTTTTCATTATATTAACTTATGCTTTCTTTCTCCTTCGTGAACTTGAGAATTATTCCCTCTCCTCCAACACAGAGAATTTTTCAGTGCTTTAATTGCACCTGGAGGAGTGAGGTGCAGGCTTTAGGAGGAGCTAAGGGAGAGCAAACACTGCTGTAAGTCTCAAATCTCATAGCATGTAATTTAAATGCTGCAACTCCACATTACACTGCAAAATAAACAGATGTGACATAATGCACATCTGTTTAGTTTTGTGTACGTGCATATATGGATCAATAAAGTATTACCAAGATTTTAGTAATTAGTAATACTAAAATCAGTGATGATCATATCATTAATATTAGAAGGCACATGGTGCAATATGATGCAATGTAACCCTCCGTCGTGTGTGTGTGTGTGTGTGTGTGTGTGTGTGTGTGTGTGTGTGTGTGTGTGTGTGTGTAAGACAACAAATATCAGGTAATTAACTTATTTTGTTGTTTTTTGTTTTTTGCCCTTTATCCCCATCCCTCTTCCCTGCTGTTTTTCTTTCCCTCTTTCTTTCTCCCCTTTCTTTTCCCCAGTCAAATCGGTCCTGTATTTAGCAAGTGAAAATAAAATAAAATAAACAATAAAAGGTGAATCAAATAGAGCATTACAGCAAGGCTGGGATGGTCCATTTGGTAAAGTAAATCCGTTGGGCATCTTTCTTCGCCTTTAGACAATAATTCTGATGGCAAAAGAGCCAAAACGGGACAGGCAAAAAAACAAAACAAAAAAACCCAGTAGCATTACACAAATCTACAGCTGGTTTTCATTTGTGTGATGGTGTTTTGCTTAACAACAGTCTAGAAAATCCTAACAAATAACTAGGATGAATAATGTGCAAGTATAATCTTACAAGATAGCTTTCCAATCCCTCCAGATTTCACTATATCACAGTGTGCATGCTGTGAACATTCTTTAGCATACCTGTAGTGATCCCTGGGTTCTCTTGTTTGGTCTGTGCTGAATTCTTGTTTTTTGATTGTTAGCTTATATATTACAACCTTAGTTTATTTGTGGTGTTTTGTTGTTCTGGTGTTTGAGGTTCTAACTTTTTGTTTGAATTTTTAGATTTCCTATTAGTTTAGTTTTCTGTCAGTCTTATTCTTGCATTACAAGGTCTTTAGTTTTGTGTTTACTTATTGTGATGAGATTTGCTTTGTGTCTATTTTTATTATAATTTAGTAGAAGTAGCCTCCCCAGCTTTTCTCTTTGGCCTCGCTCTGTCTCATACTGTGTTTATACCTTGGTCCCTTTCATTTCTTTGTCTCATAAATCTTATTTAGTGTTAGTATTATTGTCTCCCTTGGTTATTTTCTGTTGTTTTTCTGTTAGTTTTGCTTCTTTAGTGTTTTCCAATGATCCCCAGATTGTTTTCACCTGTTGCTCACCTGTGTTCCTCTCCATCCTGTTTATCATTAATGAATAGTCCTCTATATGCATATATAATAGTGCAGTGTGTCCTTTTACCCTTGTCAAGTTGTCCTTGGATGTAGGCTGTTCATGTCCTTAGAATTATTCCTCATGCTTTGGTTTTTGGATGACTGCTTTCTTCCCTTTTGTTTCTATTTGCATCAGCCATTAAAGGCTCATTTTCAGTTCGTTCTTTGGTTTCACATTCACATTTAGATCCTCCACATTACAATCCACACTCTACTCATCACATTAACTGTTGGTAGTGTTTTCAGTAGTTTGCAAGCAGACAGAAGTGACAAGGATAGACTTTCTCACAATACAAACAATCAGTGGAACACCATGAATTGCTTTTCCCTTTGGTTTAAGGACTTGCTTAGAGGGTCACATGACATTACGAAACTTAAAGAAGTCCAGTTGTTTTCTTTTTAAGCTCCTTTGTGACCTCCAGAAGTATCTGAAATATCACTGTGGTTAGTAATTTACTACAGAATATCCACTGCTGGCACTACCCATGTGGCAAAATACTAAGGGGAGTATTTCAGGCACTCTTATCTCCAGCAACAATTTGCTGTTTGTTTTTCCTGAGGAATCTCAAGGCCAGATGAGATCCTTCCAGAGAGTTAAAGTAAGGCGCTCTGGAAGCATAAACCAACCAAGTGAGTCATCAGAGACTCAGACTCCAGCTCTTCACTCCATCTCTACAGCCACCTCACACAGATAACAGATTCATAGTGTTTGTATCTGCAGTCTCATTGTTTTGGTCAGAACTCACCATAGGTGAGGGCTGGATTATAGATAAATCGAAAACGTTGCCTCCTGGCTCAGGTCCTTTGTCATCACAACAATCTAGTACAATGCCCAGAATACTGCAGGTGCTTTCAAGACCTGATTTTCCATCTCACATTTTCTTCAAGCTTAATCTTCAATTTGATATCAGCTATGCAACTAATTTTTCAAGATTTTTCAAAAGTTAAATCACTGTCAGCTCTATTTTCTCAAACCTTTGATTTATATTACATATTCTGTATGAAGTTATGGTTCTTCAGATAAATCGCTTGCTATAGTAGCATTTGACCAGCTCTTCCTTTGTTCTCAAAAGAGAGTTTGATGATATGAATATGAATATGAGGCTCATTTGGGCACTTGTATTAAAAAAAACTGAGCAGCAGAGTTCCATTTCCAAGCTGGGATGAAACAGTTGCAGGCCTGCCAGTTTGATTCAGGCTGGGCTGGTTTCTGTTTGAGGTGTTTTCAGACAAAAGCACTAAAGTCTTTGGTCTGTGAGATTCCAGGAGGATAAGAGCAGTTAAGCTAATTGATCGACAGTATGAAAACATTTGGTGTGCGTGTGTGTGGGTGCGCTTGTACGCCCAAACACAAGAAAATGCTAATAAATGTTTGAATAATAATAATAATAATTCATTCACAAAGCATGATTTATTTCCCAATCTCCCCTAAAGTGGTTGCTTCTGAACTCTATTTTCTGCATGTTTTGCCTCTCTGTTTTTGTCAGGAGGCAGCAACAGCAGAAGCTGGAAGCCACTGAGCTTCTTAGAATTCTCCAAAGGCGCTTATGGGAAAACATGTTTTAACTGTGATAGTTAGCCGGATGATCGAGCTGCCTGCAAGCTGACAAACAGCTGAGGGAAAAACATATCAGAGGGTGCTGACAGTTCTTCAAGTGAGTCCCATATGTACACATATATTATATGCATATGCATACACAGAGCTGAAAAGAGCTGAAAGACACGCTCACGAAATAGTCATGCAAGCATAGAATATTGATTTGTTTTTATATTATTATTTTTTCTAATTCTGATGTCATGCTACACTTAGAAGAAAAATTTCATTGGCACAGTACTGATATTTAGTTGCTATTAGCCTCTTTTAAGCCTCCAGTTAATGCACCCTTAACCGTCTCATGCTTATTCTTAATGCCCTGCTTAGTCATTTCTTTCCACGGACCACTGGTAGACTCCTGGGGAGAGCAGCTTCAATTCAATTAAAACTTGAAGTTCTGTGACTCTTGATCCAATCAAGGTCTTGGCTCTGGTCCATGAGCATGACGTGAATGATAATGACACTGAAGACAACTACCGAGAAAGACAGAAGCAAGACAGTACAGAATCTGGCATCGTGATGAAAACTTATAGAAATGAATTTTTAAAAACGCAAGCATATGCCTGTAAGTCACTGCTGTGTGATGAACAACTGTCTAAAAAGAGACTGTGTTTTACTTCAGTGCTGGAAGAAAAGTGTTTCATCCAAGGCTGTTTTGTGGTTATGCTGATGTAAGTCCATATTTATTTCCAGTGCTAATGATGTGGAACTATAATCAGAGAAGGAGAAACTCTAGAGTCTGTGAAGCATCTCAGTCATCCAGGTCATCGTAGTCTAAGGAGCTTGGAAAGAAAAGCGTCCAGACGAAAGAAGTCCAGACGCTTTTCTTTCCAAGCTCCTTAGAGAAACTCTTGAGAACATTTGCAGAAAACAATAACTGGTGGTTAATAAATTGAAAGAAAAAATGCTGACTTGCCAGTCACAGCTGGCTGATTGCTACAGTTACCTTAGTTTAAGTAAATCAGCGACAAAACTAAATCCCTAAAACTAGCATTAGGATAAGACTTGTACTAGTATTAGGACAAGTTATTTGTAACACTTACATATAACTTGTCTTTTAGGCTTCCGCTCAGGGAAAGAGAACGATTGTACACTTTGTGCAGGGGCACTCAGAGGGTAGAGCAGGTCATCTACTGTATTAATCAGCAGGTCGGTGGTTTGATCTTTTTAGTGTGCATTTTGAAGTGTTCTTAACTGATTCATCCTTTGGATTGTGAGTATGATATTAAGTGCTTAGAGGCATGAAGTGAAGTGTTACATGAATATAAGTGCGAATGGGGAATAAAACTGACTTAGTGGATTCCACTAGGAACATACTGTAGATATTCCAGCTATTGTTATATACGCCTGGTTTTTAAGACTTGAGAGAATGCATTCAAATCCTTCTTTTTTGTTTTTGTGATCTTGGGAAAATTCCATTTATATCCTATATATTTTTGCTCATTAATATATCTAGAAGTTATCTATAGTGATTAGGTTATAGAAGCAATATTACAAGCCAAACAGAATGGATAAAAAAAAAATGGAGAGAAAGATTGCTTAGAAAATTTTCAAATCTCGCTAACATAGCTCGATCGCGGGCAGGATTCAACTGCAAACACTAAAAATGTTTCTTGTCAAAAACAAATACACAAGGAAAAAATGAAACCAAACAATGAAGAGTAAAAAGAAATCTTGAATAGGACTAAATGTAGCGATCCAGCATCGGCAGTGAACGCTTCATCTGCTATCAGTGTTGACACTGATGGCATGAAATAGGTCTCCTAGATCCTCACTCACACAAGTAAACTGGCCTGGACCTTGGGGTCGACTTGATTGACATCTCTCCTTGGCAGGAAATGCAGCATTGTTTGATTTCCTGAAAGTCTTCTGATTGCTTTATCTCCTGAGCTGTGAACATGCTGGATGAGGCCGGAGGAGGGAGGAAGTGGCTGGCTTGGATGAAATTACATGTTGTTCCAGTGAAATCTAAGTGGAAGTTGGCTGAAGATGAGCAGCTTTCGTGTTTGTCTGTGTGAAATCCTATTATATAACTTCTTTGTTAATTTTCTGCTGTAGTTATTTTACTAAAAAGACCAGACTTATTTCTTGTGAAGATAATCTCCTTGTGTATCTTTTCTGGCTCCAATAATGTGCCATGCTAAAGTCTTTTTTCTTAATAACAAACAACTGCTGCATTTTGCACTCGACCCCACAGAAGAAGGGTTTCCGACATATTGTTTTCCCCTGTTTTCAACTTTTGTGCATTTAAAAAAATGTATAATATCAAGAAGTAAAATTCATTTACAACATATGTTAAAAAACAAATATTTCAAGCACTTTTTGCTTTAGTTTTGATTATTATGACTAAGAATCATCAAAATTAAAACTTCGTGGAGTATGCTGGCTTGACAGTTGTCCAGATGATGATTAATATTCTCCACAAGGAGGGTAAGCCACAGAAGGTCACTGCTGAAAAGGCTTGCTGTTTTACAGAGTGCTGCGTCGAACCATATTAATGAAAAGTTGATAACAAGGGAAAAGTGTGCTAGAAAATTATGCATGAGCAAAAGGCATGACTGCAGTTCCTACATTCCTAATATCAAGCATCTGAAGCTGACACAACATCAGAGACATCTTATGTGGGCTAAGGGGAAGAAGACCTGGACTGTTGCTCAGTCTTCCAAAGTCTTCTTTTCAAATGAAAGTAAATTCTGCATTTCATTTTGAAATTTTAAATTTATGATGTGATGTGCCATATCATATGCTGGTATTGGTGGTTGCTGGTAGATGACAGTGCAGTCATCCACAGGAGTGCTTCACGCTTCCATCTGCTGACAAGCTTTACAGATATGCCAATTTTCTTTTCCAGCAGGACTTAGCAGCTGCCAGTGGCGCCAAAACTACTGCCAACTGGTTTGCTGACCATGTTATTTCTGTGCTTGATTGCCCAGCTAACTTGTCTGATGTGAACCCCATAGAGAATCTGTGTGATAGTGTGAAGAGGAAGAAGAGAACCATCCAACCCAAAAATAGAGATAAGTTGAAGTCGTCTTTCAAAGCAATAAAACCTCAGCACTGACATAAGCCAATTGCTTGTGTGCCACGTGGCATTACTGAAGTAATTTGTGATAAAGGAGTGCTAATCAAGAATTGAATGAATAAATGAACACAGTTTACATAAGTTTGACATTTCTGTAGTGTAATTTTCTAATCATTTCAAATCATAGACTTTAGATTTTTAATTTGCTAAAAGCCATAATTATCAAAATGAAAACATGTAATGACTATCAACATGGTTATTATAGTTTAATATTTCTAATTAGTTTTTTATTTTATATCATTCTAACATTTTCATTACATTCAGTGTAATTTCACTTAGTTTCCATAATAGGTTTGCATATTTAAGTTTAGTTTTAATTTAGTATTTATTAGCTTCAGTGTGAGTTTTAGTGTTTTATTATATGATTTCAAACACAAAGACAGAAACTTAGACTCAAAAGCAGCTTTATTGCTAGACGCCTAACTAAACTTGAAAGTACAAAATAAACTAGGCAGGCGGGCAGACAGAACACACAGCTTGGTGAGGGTACAACACACCACAGCAAGGAAAACACAGAGCTAAAATACACAACAAGGGAATGGGAGACAGGAGGGAAACACAGCTGGGAGAAATCAGAGCTAACAAGACAAGGGGAAGCAATCCAGACATGCTGACATGAGACATGCACTTTCAAAGTAAAACAGGAAACACGACAGGCACAGACTTGACACTGAACTAAACCTACGCTAAACACAAGTACACAGGAACCAAAACCTAAGAACAAGAAATCACAAACCAAGAAGAACTGGAAAGCAAGAAATACAAAATCGGAACCAAAAACACTAGTAGTCAAAAAACCATGATCAAATCCAAGATCAATAATAATAATAATAATAATAATACAAAAAACTAAAACACTGGGTCACCGACCCAAGACCATTGCACCTACTGTCTGTTCAGAGAGGTGTCAGGGAGGACAGCATACTGATTTTATTTTCAATAAATATTTGATCTTGATCTTTGATCTGATTTTATTTTGTCTGTCAGAAAGCCTATTTGTTCCTAGACTTACGGATTTCTCAGACAGTTTTGAAGGAGGCAGGACTGCGGTGAGAGGTTTCGGGTGTGACTCGGTGGCACTGGCAGTTCACATACAAATTAAGAGACACACAACACATTATTTTTCTGTTTTCTAATTTATGTGTGATCAGTGGGGAATTAGGGGATGACTTTAAAATGAGTTCAAACTACTTTTATAGGACTTATAAATAAGCTTGAGCCTAAAGTAAATTGTGTTCTGCACACTGCAAATGTGTATTATAGTTCTGCCTTCTACACCTTTGTTTACTGTTGGCTGGTCTGGATTATTATGACTCAGATGAAGTATTTAATCATTTCTAATTCTGGTCTTACTAAAATATGGAAATAAAAAACCAAAGACTAATGAGCCTATCCAGGGTTTCATCTATGAAGGCTAAACAGGCTCATCAGTAATGGATGAGAAATGTCTCGATTTTTCTGCTGCTGTGAGAACCAGCGCTTTTAATCATTTGCACTCTGTGAGAAATATTGTGGCCTGATGTGACTGCTAATGTCCCTGTTAAAAACAACGTGATCAGATGTTGCAATATGCACTGATATAATTGACAACGCTGCAATTTCGCTGCACCAGTAATCTGTATGCTGTATGGGCAGTCCAGTTTTACAATGACTGGCAAACACTACAGAGAGTCCCCTGACAATGAATTTAGTTGGATAGTTTAAATGTGTTAAGCACAATATTGGGGAATGATAATGACCTGTTGTGTACTAAAGGGAGTAGGGTATTTGGAAGAATTGGCTGAAACAAGAATATCCACTTGAATTTAGTATCAAATTCAAATAAAAAGAGAACAACACTGTTTGACATCGTTTCCAGTGAAATATCAAAACAAACACACACACACAAACAATATGGCTCATAAATAGGGAATGTTCCTGCGGTTTCACTCATAGGAGATCCAGGGAACAATGTCAGTCTCATAAAATACAGGAGGTATGTTACAATGTCAAGAGACTGTCTCTGTAATATGTTGCTGATACTGATATGATACAGTCACCAAGGCAAGAGGTCGAATGTGAAGTGAAGCCATAACTAGAAACATTACATGGCTATTATTAACAAACACTATTTAAATGTGTGTTCCTCCAAACAAACCCTATTTAATAGTTTTGGGTTTTCAATTATCAGTCAATACCAGACTTCACCAGACTGACATGTTTTTATTTTCTTTTAACTGAAACAAGGGCAAAGTTTTTAAGCTTTCACAAGTTTGTGCCTCAGAGCAACAAAGACACTAGTGATATGCAGAACTTCAGTGAAATCCCCTTTTGGACTGATGCAATAAGAGCTTCTTTTTGCACTGCAGTTGAGCGATAATATTACCGTGAGTCACCAATCCCACAGTAAATCTGCGATAACTCTAGCTTTTCTCTTAAAGGGAAAAAAGTTGGGGGGTTTTAAACAACAAAGCTTCTAACTTTAGCACTGCACCTTCAAGTAGAAACTGAGGAGTGACTCTTCTTTTTCAACCATGATTTGTGGGTTCATGTGCAGCTTCATTTTCTGACCTCCACTGATCATTAGGTCACAATAATGGTTTGTTGCTCTTCCATTGGTTTGTACTAAGGACTATTTCTTTTCTGTGTCTCCAAGGTTTTTACGTAGCGCACAGAAAAGATGAATGTCATACCGGTTATTTCCTTTTGATTACCAGTGTTCACCTTGAGGCATTCGGAAACTGATTAATGTTGAGACAAAAGAAATGAAATACTTTCCGATTTCCTCCCCCTCTGGGATTGACAAACCTGTTACTCACTCGGGTAAGGGCTTACGCTGCTATTTGCTATCTAGTCGGGTTGTAAAAAATGTGGACACATTATAAAACAGTATAAACCTTATTAGTGGAAATGTAAGTCCACGATGGATTAACAAGTGAAAAAGCACATACATTATTTTGTTTAATTGTGTCTGTAGAGATTTTTATATTTATTCCCCTTACCTACACATACATTTCTACATACAGGGGAAAAACATGTATATACAAGGATATTCTATTTCACTACTTATATTGCTGTATTTAATAATGTTGAGTATTTCTCAGTATTATTTAAAGTGGTAAGCTCTGTTACTTTTGTTTATCAATCATGATACTCCTTTCCTGTTCCAGGGGAATATGAGGCCAATGTCTTCACACATTATGTGTCCTTTATGTAATTTCATGAACACAACTGACATTTGAGAGTTTTTCATGCCAAAGACAGAAAAAAAAATCTGAATTTAGGAAACAAAGCCAATACATTGTTATTTAGACATGAGTTTATTTGAGTCTACTGACAAATACATCCAAGAATGGCTCTGCAGACTAGGTAGTTTGTTAAGGAGCCTATGTCTTCACCAACCTGAGCTTACAAATATCACTACAAGTATCACTTGTTTCTTCATAATCTGACAACCATCATACAGCACACAGAGTCATAAATAAAGAAAAAACAGTAGTCCTTCATTGTCATGTATTCCTTTTTATATACTGGGCTCCAGCACACTTTATTTTACAAAGAAAATGTTGGAATGGAGTGTCCATGTTCTTCCCTTATATTAGCAATCCTTCAAAGTATCCTACTCCTTATGCCTGTTGTCTTATTTAATTTAGTGTAGGTCGCTTGGTCAGTTTCAACAACAGACATGGATGTTTTTCCTTTTTTTTTTAAGGCCATGATTTCAGACTGTTTCAGCTAGCTGCTACTAGCAACGTGGCTAATCTTAAAAGTGTTGCTACTGTACTAAGCAATAAAATATTTAAATTTAAAGAGAGACAAGTGAAAATAAAGCTCATAGCTAAGTCCATATGAAAGAAAGTGCTTGACTTTCCAAGTGTTTGTTAGCTTGCTTCATTTCTAACAGAAATGTTAGCACCAAGCGCCTCTTGAGTGTTTTTTTTTCTACACACTGTTTTTTGCAGTCATGCATTATCATTATAAACCACATAAATAGAGCAGTTTTCGAGAAGTGTGCATTGCTCTGCATATAATTTGCATGCTGCGTACGACTGTTGCAGGTGGTGAGAGCTTTCTGAAAGTTAAAACACATTACAACCTATTTGAGTTCCACAGACTCAGGAAAGAAAGGCATTTTACTTGGATATACTTTGTTTAAAAATTGATATCCACAGAATTAAGTTTTATTTGCCAGTACTTATTATTATAAATAAGTATACCATTTTATAGATGAGAATTTAAATGTACTTTGATTCAAAAAGCTAATGTATATTATATTTGTATTTGGTGTAAGGTAACAATCAGTGTAAAAAAAAAAAAGTTCTTCCTCCAGTGAAGCGGCTTTTTTAAAATTTTGGATCTGCCATGCTGAAGATGTCCATCGGTAACTCTGAAACCCTAACTGCGAGCTGCTCCAGGCCAGTTTGCTCAATTCAGTTTATTTATTTTTATATAGTGCCAAATCACAACAACAGACTGCCTGAAGGTGCTTTATATTGTGAGGTAAAGACCCTACAATAATACAGAATTGTAAACATACTTCCCTTTTGCTGGAAATCCAATGCCATTTAGCATAAGAAAATGTCAGCCCTAGTGGCAGCAATGAAAGAAAGTTTTCTTGGCAATCAGTCTTAATGTTGATAGTGTCATTTTTAAACTGCTATCAAAAGCTGAAACAAAAAATACATACTAATGCATTTTAAAATTTCACCATCCACAGGGTTTTTTGTCTTTTTGCAAAAACATAAACAGTAAGTCATGTGGTATTTGGATAGGTTTTGCATCTCAAGATGTCTTTGGAATTTAGCTACTTTACATTGTTGGCTACCTTACTTTACAGACAATTACTGACGTGTCAAAATGATTCAATTATATGACATACTGCCGTTTTAGTTATTCAAGACAGTCTTAGATAGAATTGTTTAAAGTCATACAGTAATAGTACTGTAAATTCTATTATGTGCATATAAGCCAGCAGGTTATAGTTAGTTACTGTTAGAAATAGTATCCTCTAGACTGCTTTAGATTAGGGCAGCCTGACTATAGCTCTTGGAAATATGAAATAGAAAAGGTCATTTTGTCGGGATAAATGTGACAGATGGGGCCAAAACACTCTAAGCCAAAGGGTGTTTCCAAATAGAATAAAGCAATCCATGGATTCAATACACCACAAAAAATCCATCATTTTCTGTGGATTTTAATCTGAAATGTCAGGATGTCGATCAATACCACTGAAACTGATCCACACCATGTCATAGAGTTATCCCGTGGTCTGTGATTGAGGATTTGACAAATTGAAAATGATTTCAGACACAATATAGACACAGTTGTTATATGGTTTATTCAGGTGAAACACTATTCCACAGACATAGAAGAACATCAGGTGGAGTCAATGAACAGATATCACATGTTCAATAAACATTTTTGCAAGATCCAAAGACAGGTATAAAGTACAGTGCAATGCAGAACATTCAGTAGACTACCAACATGTTTGTACAGTTTTTTTTCACCTGTTAAAAGAAAATAAATATTGGTTTGTACATTTTGCTCTGATAATAAATAATACATCCATGTCTGATGGATTTCTGTGTTTGTGTACAATGCCAAAATGTCTGAGAATATGGCAACAAATCAAATTAATAACTTTATTCCCCAATGACAATGTTCCCTCACTGGTAATATAGGAAGTGAATGCGAGCATCTTTTGCCAGTCAGGTAATAATCTATTCATCACATTCTAGTAAAAAAAAAAAAAATAGATACATCTATGGTAAAGTGATTCTTTATGTCTAAATTATTTTTGGAAATGGATGAACAATCATGGCGGTGAGCTGTATTTGTGCGTTGCAGCACATGTTAAAGTGCAAAATGGAAACAAAGGTTTATCTGAATAAATGGACTTTTATTGTTTTTGTCTGTGTTCCCCTAAGAGCTGACACTTTTGACAAATTGCTGAGGTGCATGTGATAGTCCTTACCCTGCCTGGCTCTGTGAGATAGTTGTGTTTTTGATTCCTGTTTGTGGTTTTGGCTCCTTTTAGATCCAAGTTTGAGGAACAGCCAATCTCCTTGTTAAGTCTGATGTAATAGCCATTACTGGGTCCAAATACTCCCTCAGATCCCAAATGCAAGCAAACAGCGAGGCACCATTTCAGTGGTTATTGTAGCTGTTTTCCTGTGTAGTACAGGCACCCATGAAAAAGGAGGATGTATAAGGTTGAGAGGAGTTAGAAGTTGAGTATTTTTAAAACAAAGTATTAAAAAAATATAGATCAGCACTGCTATAACTTTGGGTATTAACAAAAATCAAACTGGGATTGAAGTTAGGCTTTTGGACATACAATTTCATGAAAGTAGCTGCAACTCATTTGGCTAATTGTTGGTGAAATAATTCCTCTGCAAGTGCCCGAAAGCTTAGAAAACACCATCTATAACACAAGGTTAGTCATGATTTCCAAGTTATTGCAATGACGACGTCTCGTCTGCCAAAATAATTTATATAGACATTGTTGTTGAGCAGTATTAGATCTTTTTGTGAACCATTTAAATAGTAGTGCAGGGTACAATGAGTTTATAAAAGCGTAACTTAAATGTATGCTAAAAATGAATTTTGCTAATAAGAAGCTGGCAGTGGCAGAATGATGATTTTTTCCCATTTGACTCAGATCTACTGAATGAGGGACACAGCACTGCAGCACTTAAAACACTCGCATCTCAGACAACACAGTAGAGGCTTGGGCAGAAAACAGTATCATCAAAAGGTCAATACATCACGACTTAAGAAGGGATATTCATAAGATCTGTCTTTATAGAGTCTTTTTTCAGGGTACTGTGGAGGGCTTTTTTTTATATCTTTGGCTGGTGTTAAATACAAGTTTATAAGAGACTGCAGCATTTCTGATTTCTGTTCAATATTTCAAAATGATCAGATTTCAGAAATTGTGCCCTTATGTGGCCCAGTTCTCCAGTCACAGATTCCTCCTTAGCTTTGGTAATGTTGGCTTATATGTACAATACACATTAATAACAAGAGACCGTACCTAATTGCATGCACAACAATCTAAACTACACACTTTGTGTGTTGTTTCACATGTTATTATTTTATTGCAATTCTTTGCCATCCAGCCCCTGTTAAACTTTAACTCAATGGGCAGCTTCAGACATACAGTCTTCTCGTGCTTGAGCTTTCCATCTCAATGAATAAGACAGTAGTTCCATTTTCCCTTGAACATCACCAAATATATCTGCTCTAGAAGTGCTATAGAAAACTAATGCAAAACAATTTCAAGGATTCATGTCTGTACTGAGTTTTGTGTAACGTCTTGTGTCTATTTCACATACAGTTATTGCTCTTTAGCAACATGTCCAGACATAAAAACACTTAAAAAGAACAAAATACATTGCTTCACATTTTTCCCTATTACCAACCAGATGCATATTCTTTAAATACTTGAGTGATGTATTTTTTACTCAGTTACTGCCCCGTGAGTGTGTGATGACTTCAGGCCTGCATGTCCATAGCTTAGCAATTCCAAAAAAAAAGACTTTTTCTAGGAGCATACTGTATATTACCACAGCCCTTCTTTGTCATGCAGTTGTTTGCTTTATATTTGTTGTGAATGCTGATACCCTGCACCACACACAATTGCTCACAGTTTTCATTAAGGAATCGAAAACAGCTCTAGTACACAGTCATAACAATTAATACATTAAGAAGAACTTTTACAAATGTGTCAAGACGACTGTTTAAATCCATGCATGTCATGCATAGATGATGATCATTGTCTCAAGCCTGCAAAGCAGACAGAGCCGAGTGTTTACTGCATGACCAGTTATTTTCAGCCAGTTGCCTGTCAGTTCAGCATCTTCCCCCCGAGAACAGTTAACCTACTTCACCCTGCACCATCCTGCTAAGCCCCGCAGCCTGTGAATGAATGGGAGCATCCACACAGTCACATCCACCGCCCTGCAAACCTATTAAACCCTATAAACTATTATCTCACTTTCTTACCAAGCTATTGTTATTCCCAAGTGGTTCTGAACAATGTTGCACCCCATACAATTTCTGCAGAGCACCGTGCACTCCAGACCTTGCACACATTGACACTTCCCACAATATTTCACAGATTCTTTCTATTTAATATTAACAAACCCCATAGTACACTGAACAAATACAAAACTGGACAGTCACTAAACTCTCTATAGCTGCCACCATACTGAATGCAACACTGCTCAAATGCACATAGCTAATGAATACTAAATGTTGTGTTACGAAGAGTGATATGTGTAGTTAGTTGTCCATTATAAGAGCGCCACTGTTTCTTGGTACGTAAGGTCCAGGTGTCCTTGGAACTGTAAGTTGTCGGCATGTATTTGCCACCAAGACAAATGTCTGTGTCCTTGGGGACTCCAGTTTTTGTATTCTACAGTCATGTTTTATTTTACACGCATGTGATTGTCTGTATTTGTTTTTGAGTTTCATCTTCACAGTCTTTTATGGTAGCCAGTAAATGCTGGTCAAGGCAGAAAACGCCTCAACTCTTATTTCATGCCACTTCGCAGCACCTGATTAGCTGCGATGAGCATGACGCTGATGATGAAAGCAATGGCAAAGGCGCATATCAGGCTTTTGCGCACACAAGTTTGCTTGACTTGCTGCGTCGGGCTGGAGCCTGGGGAAAAGGAAGTAGGAAGAGACACAAGGAAAAGCAAAATGAGCTGAAGGTCCACTGAATCTGGTATTATTTAATGGTTGAAAGACATTTGATTGTTATTTCCAAATGAAAAGCTCACCACAAAATCATACAACTACAAGAACACAAATGAAGGGGAGTGTGCACAGCCAAGAAAATTTGCTTTCACACCCGTATGCTACATAATTACATCTAGATTGAAATGTTAATTGGAGTTTTGGAACAATAAACCAATGAAAGGGCACCCGACTGGCATATTAAAGGACAAAACATCATCAAAACTATTGTGAATCAAAGGTGTAATTGTTTAGGTCCAACGCAGCTGCAGAATCATCTCCAGTAAAGTTAGAGTTCATATCTGTTGTACTTTTACATCTCCGCTTCCCCAATAAAAAATAAATAAATGAAAATTGATAAAATATTGTTTAAAAACAATTTACATAGGAGAAAACATCAAATTACTTTTGAGAGAAAATCATCAGCAAATTTCATGTATCTAATAATAAAGAGGCATAATTTGTTTTTTTGTTTTGTTTTTTCTGTTTTGTTTTTTTCCCCCCACTGAGTGAGAAGAAAGACAGAGGGGAGTAGAAATAATGTCATATTTTTCATATTACAGAACAGCAGCCTATAAGAGCACAGCAGTTCACTTACTGCTGATAAGCACCTAGAGCACATTTTAATCGAGTGAGCTTGCTGATGGGAGAAACTGGTTGATGGGAGGGCTGAGTTTTGGTGTGGTTTTTTTTTTTTGTTTGTTTGTTTTTTGTTTTCAAATGCGATTGTGGGGAATTTTGAAGTATGAGAACTTAATCTGAAAGAAATAATAATGTATTCATACTGTTCGACAATGTAAATAGTTGTTACTGTATTATTATTATGATTTGGGACAATATAAGTACAAGCAAACTGAATTGGATGCTGGAAGGCGGAAGCTTAATTCAAAACAAGTTGATTAGTCCAAAAATACAAAGTCCAAAATTTCAGGGCCAACTCGGGAAGAAAGCCAGTGATCGAAAAGACAGACTCACAGGGAACCAAGCAAGGAGATACTCAGCAATGCAGAGAAGAGAGCTGAAAGATACAGCTATGAGGACATCACAGCAATGAACGAGACAAGATTACACACAGGTTCACAAGTGGAGAGCTAACAGGTGGGATACACAGCTGGAGACACAATGAGAGGCGGGGGGAAGTTAAGCTCAACACACGACACAGAGACCAACAGTTATAAAATAAAACAGGAAGTGTGACACGGCAGAATAGGAGAATTGGATTAACTTGACACGTGAAGAAGACAAGAGGACCAGGTGAACACAGAAAGACAAACAAACATCAGACAAAGTGAAACACAATGGAAACACAAAGTGAACTAAATGAAGTTCACTAAATAAACAAGGCTAGAAAATAAGCAATAAAAACCTATACAAAGCAGGAGATGAACAAGACTTAGGACACAAAAGGGAATAACAACATCGGCATATATAGAAAAATAAACACTGACAACCAAGATACACAAAAAACCAGAGATAACCTAAAAAGTAGACCTTTAATACTAAGCAAAAATTTAGACAGAGGTTGCTGGAAAGATATAATAATTAACAATATATAGTAAAATACAAAAAATGTCAAGAGAAAACAAAAAAGAAAAGAACTTGAACATACATTTCTTTACACAAAGCCAAAGGAATTAAACATTTAAGAAAGAAAAAGTACTCAAAGACCCAGAGACCATGATAGGTTTAGCAGATGGTATCGCATTACACAATCCTGGCTTACTTATTGTTGACTCCTTAATCATTCTAGAATTTATCTTAAGATTTTCCTCACTGAAGTACATGACAGAAATACTGACCCCATATTAGCCAGTTAGCAGCTTTGGATCCACAGGTGGAGGCCTCTTGGCTTTTTCAAAGTCAAAGTTTAAATCTAAAGGTGGCTGTGCTTTTTTAGCAGGGCCCCTTAGCTTTGGAGTGACCTGCCTGGGGAGGTAGGGCTCTCAGAATCGTGACTTCTTTTAAATCCCTTCTTAAAAGCCCCATTTTTTCCAGACTTGCTTTTATGTGTTGTTGTCTTTTCATCTTCTTTCTATGGTCCTTGTTATTGTTGCTTTTAGTGCTTTTACTATTTATACTGGCCTTTCCCTATAATTCGAAATCTCATACTTTAGACAAGTACATAATCATAGAAAAGGACAGAGCTTGCAAATGTGATGTAATTTACAAGTGAAGATCATTTGTGAAATTAATAACAGATATCATTTACAACAATTAACAACCATTTGTGTGTAGAGAGTGTCTGTGATTATCAGGGCCTGAACAGCCCAGGAAACCTTGTGCTTTGTTTACAAAGACATTGTTATTAGCATAAATAATACATTATTATATGTAAATGTCATATCTTTTAAATACACCATGAAGAGCTACACCATGTTTCATATAGCTTTAGGGACCTATAACCTATAAGCAATGCTAATTTCTACAAAGCAGTTAAAAGTTAAAAAAAAAAAAAAAAAAAAAGAAGAAGAAAAAAAACCCAGAATGTTATTTTTTATTCAATATTCATATTTTATTCATTTATTTGTTTATTTTATTTATTTATTTATTTTGTCTCTAGAAAATCTTGATTACGTTCTAGACTTTCGCTTTAACTTCAGGGTACAAAACACACAGCAGTATGCTGAAATATAGGAGGTTCCTTACTGTCTATGTCCACCTGGCAGTCCTCGGGGTTCTCTATGTGATTCTCCTCAGTCATTATGATGTTTTCGATGTCTTTCATGGAAAGATGATCACAGAAGGTGTCATACAGTAGCCTCTTCAGCTCCTCCACTGTAAGCTTCTGCATGTCACACTGGGGATAGACACACCAAACATTAACGTGGACACAGGCTGGAAGGCACAGTAAAAACATTCAAATGCAAAGACAGAAATCTATAAACACACACAGGCATAAAATATAAAGAGAATGTAAGTGCATAAATAGCACTGCTGTCTTGTAATTTAAAGAAAATGTTTTCTGCAGTGTAGGCTTTACCAGAAGATGGAAAATATGAGTGATATCAATGTGCATTTTAGATTTCTAAATGAATGACATTTAGATCAAAGGAAAATTTGAGTGAGAGATTCCCCAGGTGGATCTGTTACTCAACAAATCCTATTTCTGATTTGAGTGCAAGCTCCTCATTTTAGGTGAAACATGTGCCCCAGATCTAAAATTTTAACCTTGGGATTTTGTGTTTTTTTCAGTAAATAATAAATATTAGATTATCTTAAATATTTCATAAAATGGAAAACAAATGCAACATAATCGCTGAAGTCAATCTAATAAAGGTGAATAAGGCAGCAAAAAAAGTATTTACTAGCCTTTACCACATCCCTTACATTCCCCTTTAGTTGGTGTAATCTAAAGTACTTTCCCTGAACACTGTTTTAGATACACTTCTTCAACTGTTTAATACAAATATCTGATCAGCTAATTACATGGCAGTAACTCAATTTCAAACTGAGCATTAGAACAGGGAAGAAAGGTGATTTAAATCACTTTGAATGAGCAATGGTTGTTGGTGCCATATTAGGCTGAGTATTTCAGAAAATGCTGATCTACTGGGATTTTTCCACACCACCATTTTTTATGGTATACAGGGACTGGTCAGAAAAAAAGAAACTATCCAGAGAGGAGCGGATCTCGAAGCAATGTTTCTAGCACCTTGTTGAATCCATGCCACAAAGAATTAAGGCAACCCAGTGCTTGCAAGGTCTACCTAATTAAATGTCTGGTGAGTGTAATTACTTTCTAAACTACTATTAATTTCTCATTTCTCATTTTTATGTGAACAGAATTGTTAAAGAGAAATTTGTTCACAGAACAATAAAACCATTCTGTATTATGTATTCTTAATTTGACTATCAATGTTTTATTTCTTAATTAGTGATCACTGGTCAGTCTCGTCAGCACCCTGGCATCTCAGACACATAAATGACCCTTTGGTGTCAATATTGTGCATCACTGCACAGACACCAGTCTCACTCCCAGCTTGTCACATATGAATTGAGCTCAGCCTGAGCTCATCTCGCTGTTGTGACTGAAGGCACTGTGTGATCAATCCAGCAGCACATGCTTCATACTAGTATTCTGTTATATAATGTTACACGATGCTATGCAACACTCTCTTGGGCTTCTCGACTCCCTCAGCAGGTGTGATTCTTCTTTTGTGCACTGAGCATATGAAAAACTCACATTAATTCCCTTTCTTTCAGACTCAGTTTGGAACCTCATTTTTTTTGACAGGCATTTCAATGCTATTATCACACAGCTACAACAAAAACAACCCTGACATGAGCTACATCCCCACTAATTTCTATCACACTGTCAAAATGAACAGCTGATTGTCTAATGAGGTGTCTGTAAATAAATTAATATCTATTTTGCATGAAAAATTGACTTGACTAAGTGATAAGACTGCCGCCACATGCAAACAAAGATCCAGGATTCCATTAACAAATCAGTGGATGTAACAATTTAAACAGCTATTCCTTTAAAGAACCTAAATGTTTAATAGCTTTGAAGTTTACCACATTAATGATGTCTTTGTCTCCTTTTAATAACAAGAAATAATGTTTTATAATGAGCACCTTCCAAAAAACTGAGTCAAAGTCAGTGCCACTGAATTTGTCTGGTAACCCAGCTGCTGTGAGCTTTGGACCCAGAAGAGTAACAAACTCCTCAAAATCCACCTGGCCGTCACCTGCAGAAAAGAGGAACAGTTAGTGTTCATTATAGCTGATTTTTTCTTTTCTGCAGTAAAGCCTAGTTTTGTGGGCAAAAGCAGAACAAAGCATCTGCGCTTTTGTGATTTAAAATAGTAAAATCCAATCTGTTTGCTGGCCTCACCATCCATGTCCAGTCTCTGGATGATGACTTCCAACTCCACCTCATTTGGCATGTAGCCAAGGGAACGCATGGCCATGCCCAGCTCCTGCTTTGAGATGAACCCATTCCCATCGCGGTCAAAGACTTTGAAGGCCTCACGGATCTCTGCAGAAAAAGACACACACACAAACACACACACACACAAGCTGAAGTCTTACGGCAAACGAGGATATGAAAGTGGGAAATTTTCCACACACCAAAGACACATTTGTTATGCTGCATCACTGCTTGAGTCATAGTTATATGGGGGTTGGCAGCTCAGGAGAACACAAGTTAACTGCCAAAAAAAGAGTCAAAAAAAAAAAAAAAACCTTGAACACAACGCAGTGAGATCAAGACAAACTGTAAGGGCAGTAGTCTCTGCCTTGTATTTTGATAGGGATGATTTAAACTTATTAAATAACAGAAGGTTGTTGTTTTTTTACTATCTAAAAATAGTGTGTAATTCTGCCACACTGAGAGGGAAAACAGAGACATTCTGGTAAATGCTTTCTGCCAATTCTTTAATAAATGACAGTCAGGTTGAAATGAGATTGGAAACTACCAATGGACCAGCAACTCAAAAATACTGTAAAACTTCTCTGTGTAAGGAATGGCATCATCAGATGAAATAAAATCACTCACTGTAATGTGAAGGAATTGCTACAGTAAAAGTGATGAGCTGATTTTAAACTAGCTCCACAGCACAAACACATACTTATCATTTTGTTAGAAATCTAATTATTGTGGGGTCCAAAGAGACTTGAGATGTTTGTGTCAAAACATTTGGCAGTCCAAATTGAAAACATCTGTTGGATGTGTGGCTTTTTTGTATTTGAGTCTGTTTTGTTATTAAGTATCTTAACAAATGATCAGTTACAGTTTGTATCCAAATGTATGCACTCTCTGTCATCAGTTGAAGAAAAACTACAAACTCAAGTCACATTAAAACCAAACCTCAATTGTAGTATGTTTGGAGCCGTTTCTGTGGAGGAGGAGCTTACCGATGAGACAAAAAAAAAAAAATCTTATAAATTCAATACCTTGGATCATGAGACTACAAATTGTTAAGAGCCAGTCTGCATTTCAGGCTGTAGCCATGGAGTTTGAACAGCATGGGCCTTTATGAGGCAGGGATGGTCTAACAATGAGATCTTATCAAGATACATCACGGGAATAAGCATTGCTTAAAATACTTTCCCTTCCTCTTTTTGTACATAGAGCTTCGAGTCCCCAAGCTGTCTAGTTATTTTTTCAGTATTACTAAGAATATTTAGTTGTCACTATAGCTCAGAGTTTCTTGTTCTAAAATCAGTGTTCATTGGTTTATTTTCTCTTTTGACAATTTAAATCTTTTCATTGAAGGAGAGCTGCATTTCAGTTTATGTTTTCACTGTGTATGAACCTGAAACTAGAACAGAGGTCTTTTATTTTTCATTTATCATTGAAGGGTGACTTATTGTAAATCCCAATTCTATATTTCTGTTTGGGTTTCTTGCAGCCTTTCATTATCGCAGTTCCGAATAATCCTTAATCTTATACCATCCCTTGGTATATTCAATTCATCCACTGTCTGAAATGACCTGTTTTAGCTAACCTCGCTTTACTACCCCTTTGAGCCGGTTATCGTGTCACTGGCTGGCCCTCATATACAGAAGGTTTGAACTACATGTTGGCTGGTATGACTAGAGTAAGGATATCCCCTCCCCACATAGCAAAATTGGTATGGCCCGGATCTGGCCCACACAATGTGCTTACACATGGCCCACGTATGGCAAAGAATGACGGCCCTTTGGTGGCCCAGATCTGGTTTGCCAGATGTGAAATGCAGACTGGAGGAGCCAGGGATCGAACCACTAACCTTGCGATCAGTAGGGGATCGGCTCTACCGCATGAGCTACAGCCACCCAGTGGTAAACATGAGTAAACCTCACTAGGTTTTGGATAAAGTGTACACTCACAAACCTGTCAAACCTGCATTTGAAACGTTGGCTACCATAGCAGTACAGTATTGCAACATGGCATGTGGATCTTCTAACTAAAATAGGAAAATAGGAACATAAATAGCGCCATCATTGCCAGACCTGGCATACATCTGGTTGACATACAGTTTGCCATGACACCAGTCAGTCAGAAGTGCCAGCTTGATGGCAGATCCGGGCCAGACCTGTTTTCTATGAGCCTGGGCCACATAACCCAAACCACAATTGAGTCAGATATTGCATGCCATCACATAAACAGTGCCATTTATGCCAGGCCTGGCCTATATCTGGATGACATATCATGCCAGAAGTCAGCCAGCAGTGCCGGCTTGATACCAGATCCGGGCCAGACCTCCTTGCTATGTGGGTCTCAAGGATATCCCGTCCCCTCTTACATGAATCACATGCAGATTCATGTAATCCAAAGCTTGAGTATTTGGCTCATAGAAATGATGTGTACACAAAATGACCTTATCATGCAATATTTTTAATATATTTGCCATTTCAAATGTAATTATAAATTAATTTTAATATAATATTATGATTTTAACATGAGCATCCACCACTTTAACACTGTACAAATACAAATACATGATCAAAAAGCTACCATTTCTTCTGATTTTTATGATTTTGGCGTACAAAATCTCTGCCTTTTCCTGGTTAATGAAACCATCCCAGTCTGTTGGATCCTCCACTGTGAGTGTTTGGGTTTTAGTGTTTAGAGTAGCAGACGACATACAAGTAGGAGCTGATGAGTCCCTTAGTTTTTAATCATTTCTTTTGATGTTTTTATAATGTTAACATATCAAATCTCACATCCACTGACCAGTATTAACAACAACAACAATGATAATAATTATAAAAATAACAATAATAATAATTATTAGTTTGATGGTGTCATGATCCTGGGCCATGTTGACCCAGCATTCTTAGTTTTCGCGCGTTTTGTATTTTGTTCCTTATTTATGCCTCGGTTCCTAGGTTGTTCTGTTAAGATGTTCCTTATTTGATTTCCCCTTGTGACTTTACCCCCTGTGTGCCCCTCTGTGTATCGGTGAGTCCTCCCCTCCTTGTGTTTTATTCCATGTTTCCCCAGCCCGGTATGTCTGTGCTCTCCCCGTGCTTTCTCTCTCCTCCTGTCTGCACCTCTGTGCCCTTCCTGTTTTACTTTGACAGTCTCCCGCCAGTGTTGTGTTTACTCCTGCCGTGTCTCGTTATGATTATCAGTGTCACCTGTGTTCCCCCACTTCCCTCGTTAACCCTCTGTGTATTTATGTCCGCGTCTCTCTCAGTTCTGCGTCGTGTTCTCCCTTATTCATGGCTGTGTGTTATAGTTTCCCAGTTTAGTTTGCATGGTTTTGCTCTCCAGCAATAAAGCTGTGAATTTTGAGTTCATTCCTGCCTCCGTGAGTTTGCGATTGGGTCCCCATCCTGCCTGCACACTGCCGCATTATGACAGATAGTGTTCAAATTAAGTGCAGCTGAGGCACTCTAAGTGTTTTTTTCCCCCCATCACAGACAACTAGAAATCCACACTACAACAGTAAGAAATCAGAGTAATGTGTGTGTGTGTTTTTTTTTTTCTTTTGTTTTTAGTATTATTTTTACAGCACTTACTTTAAACATAAACTAACAAACTCGACAGCAAAGGGCATTAAGTGTTGCAACTACTCTGTGTCAGCAGAAAGCTTCTTCTAAACTTTGAAACCTTGAGTTCAATCACTATGGGAAATCTTTCAGCAGTTAATTGCTCCTCTTTGCCCCACTGCATATTTCCCTTCATTCTCCACTTGTTTACCTTTCACGAGGGACTGAATCCCTTAATTTATGCAACAACATCCACGACCGAGTCACCTACAATTTGAAACTTGTCACATCCTCGTCTTACAAGCCTGATTAGCACACAAGAGCAGAGCTGGGGATGAATCTTAAAGAGACAATACATAGTGCTCAGGAAATCACATGTCAGATTGGCAGTATTTGTAATTCGTTTGTTGAGATGAAATGTATCACTAAAGACCGATGTGATGGCATCAGCTACACAGGGGTAAGTCAGTCCATTTTTTCACTTTATTAGTTTGCTTTTCTTCATTAATCATTTGGTTAAACCTAACACTGATATTATGAGGCGCGCACATAGTAGCATTGTGTGGTTTTTCTAAAATGTTTTGTTATATTAATTATGTTTCTCTTTCTTTGAGTTACCTGGGTTTGGGCGGTGGCTGTTTCCTGTCTGGGCAAAAGGCGTGGCTGAGGACTCTGGGAACAACATGCCTGCTCAGCAGGACCAACCATGGGCTTACCAGGAGCAGGGGTGTTTTAGGTTTAGTTAGGTTATTCTGTGCTTAGTTAATATTAGTGTGTTTTTGTTTCCCCCCCTTATTGTGTGTAAATGGTTTGGCCAAATCATTATAAAAGCTACCCTCATGTGTCTTTGTAATTAGGTCAGTTTGTGAGTTAAGTTGTGTCTCACTTTGTTTTGTTTAAGTTTCTGGAAATTACTTTTCGTAAAGTTATTTTTAGTTGACCTCTTTTATGGGCCTGCTAAATATGTTTTTGAATTTTGTTAATTTTGGACTTTTTGAGGGTTAAAATAAAGAAAACCCTTTTTGAAGATACTTTTTTTGCCTGTTTCCTCTTTGCTTTGGCTGCTTGGTCCCTCACAACTGATGATAAATCTCATGCGGACTTTGTAATAAGATTCAGGAACATTTAAATTCCCCACACGTCTGAGGAAGTTTTAGATCAGGTCAGAGTAAAGACAAAGATAATTTAGGTGTGTAAATAAGAAAAATGTTGAGTAGGTTTGGAATGAATAATGGAAACAATAAGTGAATGCTGCTACTAAATAATACATAACCTGTCTCTATTATAGGATTTAGTTCCAATAAAAGCTTTCTGGGTAAGGAAAATAAAATTGTTTTTTTAAAATACTTTTCAGCTTGCAGCCAGTAGCTGCCGTTAAATTACTGAACTCTAATGCTAAACGAGTGTACATCATTTGAAGCAGGGTAATGAATAGACAAGCCTAAGGTAATATCGACAGTGTGACAGTACAACAAATTTCTCAGCAGAAAAAAAACCCATAAAATGTCAGTGATGGTAGAAAAGAGCATATAATTGTGCTGTACTGTATAGTAGTAAATCCAGGAAATAGTCTGTTACAATCAAGTAAATGCATAGGATAGAAAAGAAACTGCACGAAGGGGACAAGGCTACTTAAAAATCATGTTTTTCAACAGATTACGTCTGGATATGCAATTTATAAAGCTAAGTCTGGTGACATTCACAGCAGCTGTTTTGACATCAATTTCCACTGCAAAATGTCTAACTGAAGATATATTCTGAATCACCGAGAGCCTCCAGCTGTGTTTTTTCCTTCACTGGGTATGATGTTATTGTTTATAGAAAAAATAATAGCTCAGTATCCACCTGAGGACCCTGCTCCATCTGTTTACTTTAGAAAGAGGGGCTTTCCAGCAGACGCTGCTAAAACATGTTGGTGCCTCGCAGGAAGCAAGCACATTCTCAAATGAGGTGCCAAAACTGTTTTTGCAAATGATCTCCTTCATGAAAGCCTTTTCATGGATCAAAGGCCAAAGTAGCAGTGTTACTATTAGTAGTTATAGTGTATCATTATATTTGTTATTTAAAAATAACCTGTTGGAGGATGATTTTATGTGGTGACAAACATCATTTGCAGAATACTGAAACTGTTGTGTTGTACAGGCTTGAAATATAATGAATGGATTATCGTGTCCTGTGAGATACATGAGCATAATGCTGGAAAATTTAGAGTTAGTTCAAATATTTTATCAAAACCACTTGGTTCCACATGAAACTAGGCCAGAGTGCTACTTGAATGAAGTAACAAATCTCTGAAGTAAAGAAGACCATGTGTAATCTCCATAGGCTGACTAGGCTGACTAATCAGTCTCTAAAATAATTAATTTTTCTATTCTTGACCACATTCTATCCAGATAAATAAATTCTCAAAGAGATAGCACTATATCTTAATTTTACCCAGAAGATACAGCTTTATTCTTTCCTTTTAATTTTATTCTTTTGCCCAAAATGGACTGGACTCATATGTATTATGTACTAACTGTACTGTAAAGAAGACACTCTCTCTATAACAATAATTTAAAAAAAGAAAAATCAATTAATTAAATTGCACTGCACACTAATCAAAGAGACAAATACTTGTTTAAGTTGAGTATAACAGGTTTTAAATGCTCAGCCTAGCTAGCCTTTAAAATGGCATCATTGTCTCTGGGCACCAGTGCCAGAGGGCATTTTTAATGGGAAGATGCAGAAGATCGTGAAAGCTACCGAGCCAGAAGCTTGTCCTTACATTCACTCACTTGTACCTAGTCATGTTTTCACTTTTTTCCTTTGTTTAACTTGTTAACAAAATTCATAAGGAAGCAGCTTTCTGAAATCAGCATATCCTCCTGAGAATTGAGAAAAAAGAACCTTCCCAATGAACTTTTTTGAGATTTCCTGCCTCTTTGGAGGCCACCCGAACACATGAAATATCAATTGAAAGCCCAGGATGTCCTCTATTTAGTACATCAGGATTTTGTAAGGTCACTCATATAAGTCAAAAGATATAGACCAAAAACAGAGGACATAAATGAATAGGCTGGTTCTCAGGATATGCATAATAAATTTTAAAAATTTAAAAATGAGAAAAAGTTGTTTGTAAATGTCAAATTTGACTTGTTCAAAAATCAACCAGAGGCCGTACAAGTGACAAGCAGTTCCCTTTAAAATGCCATGTTTTTTCAATCCCTGCTCAGAAAAACTTGGGAAACTGCATAAAATGTAAATAAATGAAGAGAACATATCAAATTTATGAACTGAGAAACTGTTCTGTATTAAGAAATTTTGAATTTGATGGCAGTAACAAATCTCAAAATGCTGGGATGGGACAATAAAAGGCTTGTACACAGGTCTAAATAAAAGCAGCTGTAGGAACTTTTTGCAACTCATTAGATTCTGAATCGCAACAAGTCAGTAACATGACAGGATACGAAAAGGAGCATCTTAGAGGCAGAGTTTCTCAGAAAATGGGCAGATGTTCACCTATCTGCAAAATATATATCTATATTTCTACAAAGTGTGAAACATTTTTCCTCAACATAAACTGTTAATATCTCATCATTAACAGTTTAAAGTATCATCAAAGACTATTAGAATCTAGAAATTTCTGTTCACAAGAGACAAAGCCTAAAATTAATATTGGATGCCTGTGATCTTCAGGGCCTCAGGTGGCACTGCAGGAATGATTTTGTCATGGACTCAGGGACATGTATGTGAACACAGTTCACCATGCTATCCACAAATGTAGGTTAAATGCTATGATGCAAAGAAATGGGTGTATATGAATATGATCCAGAAACACCACAGTCTTTTCTGGGCTGATCTCATTTAAAATTGGAGGCAAAGTGGAAACCTGTTCTTTGGTCAGACAAATCTAAATTTAAAATTCTATTTGGAAAATATGGACATCACATTTTCTTCACTAAAGAGGAAAGAGACCACCTGACATGTTATCAGGTCCCTGCATATCTGATGGTATGGGTTGTGTATTATTGCTTATGGAAGATGCTCACACACATTGAAAAGCACAATAAATGTTGAATGGTTTTAGAGCAACACATACCCCCGTAAAATATTAGGGTCTGGGTGATGAACCGGCTTGCAAGCGCTCGAGACCTTTCACCAGCTGAAAACATTTGGCACATCATAAAATGAAAAACACTACAAAGGAGACCCAGGACTGCGGAGCAGCTAAATTCACAACATTCCTCTCCTAGAAGTCCAACAACTATCCTGCAGACTGTTGTTAAAACAAGATGGGATGCTATACATGGATAAATACGCCGCTGTCCCAACTTTTTTGAACCATTCAAGTGTGCCAGTTTAAAAATGTGATGTTTTCTACATTCTTTTGTGAATAAAATATGGGTTTACCATTGAATTGTGTTTATTTATATTTTACACTGCATCCCAAAAGTTTTTATTTTTGCTTCCAGCCTTTTAAATTCCGACTAATGTAATTTTCAGCTTCTGCCTTATTAATATACATCATTTAATCGATTTTTTTCTTTTTAAAGCTGCTTCTTCAGCTCTGTTTCTGGGACCATAGCTTCACCAGGGAAGTGGGAATATTTTCACTGAAAGCATGTGATATTTGCTTTGATGTACAGAGGTGCTTGTTGGCCTTCAGATGCAATGCCACATAGTCCCCTGTGGTGTGATCTGACATAGAATGAAACCTCAAGTTAAGCTCAGCGGCTGAAAGAGCCAAGCTTCTAAAGCAGAACACCCACAAGAGAAAGGTGCAGTGCACTCCCTTTTGCACTACGCTCCCTGTATACTGCTGTTTATCAGTGAATTGAGCTGCATCCTTGCAGCAGCACGGAGTTGCTAAACAGTCTGTACACAGCTCTAAACAAAGTCAGGAACCACTTAGAAGTGGAGCTTATTCATGCATATAAATGGAAAAGGCTCGACAAGGCTCGCAAGTTCCACTTTCTCTGCAGTGTTTTCCTTTAAGCAACACTGGGACTTTTTCTTTGACAGGTAAAAGTTAATTAAGTAACATTAATGTCTAATTTATTTTAGTACTAACAAGTTAAGAAATTGATATTAACAGTTGCTATTCTACAGATCTAATATGAGATAAATGGGTCAAAAATAAAGATTAGTTTCCCCCCTTTGTTTTTTGCTTTTATCCTGTCACACATATTATAGTTTAATACTAACCAAATACACAGCATATTAACATATTAAAGTGCTAAGACAGAAAAAAAAATCAGAAAATAGATTAAACAATGAAAATATTTACTTGAGAGTTTTGAGTGTTTTGGTTTTTAACCATTTTCAGGATAAATTTAGCTTCACTTAAAACTTTTGCCAATTACACATGGTGTTTTTTTGAGCAGACTAATGCCAGGGCTTTTGTAACAGCAACGCATCCGTGAACCTAATCCAGGGCTTGTTTTTCAGAGCCAGGGATCCTCTTTGCCTCATTCAGACCTGCATCTGCTTAGGGCTGCTTTGGATCGGTAATTGAAGCACACCCACTCTTTATGTGAGACCTTATCACTGTGAGAAAAACACTGCTCTGCTCTGTGTGTGCAAACCTTGGGTGACTATTTTTAAACACTCATAGCAACCTTAATCCATCTTTAGCTGGATATGGGCTGACTTGGACATCCAAAAGATTTAAATATTACCATAACAGGCTTCTAATAAGGCTCTTGGGGATTTGAAAGGAGTATATGGTGAAGTGTGTGTGTGTGTGGGGGGGGGGGGGGGAGGGGAGCTCGTCTTTGGGTTTGAAATGAAATTCCACCCTTCGTTAGAAAATTTAAAGTGCCTTAACTTTGCCAATGCAGCACTGAAGTGACCACAGGGAAAAACTTTATTTGAATGACTGTAGCCAGTGACAGGCAGTGAAATTTTAGTCTGATGTTCAGTTTTTCTTTTCTGAAAAGGAAAAAAAAACATGGAGATCTTTCCATCTTTCTTCTCTCACTCTTATTCTTTGCAAGGCATAAAGTTTTCATTATCACAGATGATGCCAAGCTAAGATGGGCCCGATAGCCACAAGACAAAAACCCGTCAGAAGCACTTCAAGCACAGGTCAGTCAGGAAGAATCAAAAGCCTCCACTACACAGTACATTCCCCCCATCAGTTCCACCAGGCTAACAGTGCACACTCACTTATGGATGTTGTTTTTCTACCACTATTATTGCGTGATAAAGACTTTTGGTGTATTGTTCATCAAAGGAAAGGAATATTACCCTGGAGAAAAAGCACTTCACCTCCCAGAACTCATCACAGTTCATTTCACAGGTAATAAAGTCTGCGGGATTCACTTCTTTGTGGCAATCAATCAAGATGGAAATAAATGACTTAACTTGAAGCCACCAGGCAGCCATAATCAAAGCATTTCATGATATTCCCCGTTAGTCTGCAGCACATGTTTTTCATCAAAACCCATTTTGGCGTGATAGAATGCCATACCAGATTACACTGACTGATTAACTCAGAATTTATATGAGTATATAGATATCGATGGGATCGAAATGTCAAATAACTAAACTATAACAAGGGTCAGGAAAATAATAAATGTCAGTGTCAAGACTTTAACTTTTTCTTTTCCTCATTATGAAGAAAAGATGTATGCAAAGAAATGAAGACTTGTCTTCTGCTTAGGTAATAAATTGGGGGAAATGCTTTGTTTGTCATATCACCACAAATATTGCATAGAGGAGGTTTTGTTCAGAGAAAAAATATATATCTGAATACCTCAAAATCTCCCCTTATTTTGTTGATTTATTCAAAAAAGTGTGAAAACAATACATCAGAGTTTTGAATGGAGATGTGATCCAGTCACCTCCAGATAAAGTCAGGCCCATTCCCACCCTGCTTTATGCTTGCTGTTTATGGTACTGAAAAAAAATTGCTTTTCAACTCCATAACCTCAAAATTAAAATTCTCTTAATCAAATTAACCTTCATATATTTTTCTGGTAGACAATTTTCAAACCCTTTAAGATTTTTTTGTGTGTGTCTGTGACCTTGTGGTGACACCTGTGGTGCTGGGGCACTTTGCCCTCTAAGAAGAGGCTCATTTGAGGCTCAGTTAACATCTTTTTCACCATCTATGTCAAGCAGAGCTTTTCCATCCAGGCAGGTGATACATTTATGAAATCCATTTTCAAATCCAGTCCTGTCTGCCTGCCTGTTTGTCTTACAGGCTGTGTAAGATGACCCTGCATCTACGCAGAACTGAGAAGAGATGGGAAGAAAAACAAAGTGAGATTTATTATCCTCAGCCTGATTACATACAAGGACGGCGCTTTAATGGCCGTCCCAAGTGACACGCACCTGTCACTTGGGTTTCTCTTCTAAAATTAATTATTTTAATGTTTTTGTCTTGCTTGTGTTTTTTATATATCCTTTTTTATCATTTTTTATAGTAGGCAGGAAAGAGTTTTCCGTAAGATTTTTCTGCAGGTTTTTGATCTTTCTTCTAACCTTACGCAACATTATCTCACCGTCCTTCACTGGTACTCACAAATCCATGTGCATAAAAAGTCAAATTCATAATGAATATGCTGGCTTTATTGGCTTTTTTAAAAAAAAATTGGAGCAATTGAAAAATTACAGCAGTCTGTGCTGCTGTGCGTCCTTCTTCTTTGTTAATCAACAAAAGCCCTTTTGAGCTTGAGCTTGATGTTTGGCAGACTTGTATCAATGTGAAAAGGACTTGATTTGTGAGTACAAGAGCGATGGTTTCAGCAGTAGAAAGGCACTTCATTTATTAGCTTGATTCACTTTATTGTTAATTTTTTTTTTCAATATATTTTTTTAAGAGAAAGTGTTTAGATAAAAACAAACTCTTCTGCAGGAGGGTATGAAAGCATTCAAGGATTCAAGGATGCAAGCCATGTTTTTTGGGGGGATCCAATTTAAGGGTAGAACATGGTGTTTTTTTCTGAACGAGAACAATAATTGAGCTAATTTTGGCTTCCTAGGAGAGAGCATGCAAATAGCAGTCGATAGCTGATGTGAATAGGAGAGAAAAATAAGTGTTTGGTTTTGGTAAACACTTCTGGATCGTTTGCACACTCCACACTCCTGAAAATGAGCCAGCGTATCTTCATCTATCAGCACTGGTCATTTGTTATGTCCAAATCTTCTTAGCAATATATATGCTTTAAAATGGTCTCAGTTGACCCCTTAGAAGTACACCCCCGCAACGCCTACGGATTCTGCACCAGCAATACGTTATACGCATAATTTCTGTCTTTCCGAGCAGATGCCGGTGTCTTTAAATATCTTCATTTGTATTCATGTAAGTATTTCCAAAGGAATGGAAGTCAACCCTCCACCTCAGGGCAAAGAAATGAGTCAATGTTGCTGCTGCAGCTACAGTAGGAGTCGAGCAGAAACATCAACAACGCCTCACAGGCAGTTTATGCCATTAGAAACACAGTGGTGTCGGTGGTTTTTTTTGAGTAGCTGTCAGTCAAAACGATTTGCAGTCACAAAAACTCTGCCAAGGGAATGACTAAAAAAACTGAAAAAGAAGCCCCAGTAAATGTTAAATGCCTGGTACTGAGAGGAAAACTCATTGAATAAACTAAATCTGAATATTCAATATTCTAAATGCATTTTGATGAAGTAAACAAGCTCTGCAGTCAGTCCTGTACACTACCACAAAAACGCTGACTTCAGTAGTTTCATCATCCAAATAATCAAACTCTGCTGGTTGTTTGAGGAAGGTTTTACATTCACATCCTCTCTCTCCCACCAGAGTGTCTTTTTCTCTGGCACAAAGCAACATATAAAGCTCCATTTAGTGATATTGTTGTAACCACAAATATATGAAGGAAGTGGTAAATTCTCACCATCATTTGTTTGATATTTCATAAAATAATACTAAAAATGCAGTATCTCTAAATCCAGCTTTCAGTCTCACTGATTTCAGTCTCATTGTTCCAGTCACTTCCCGTTTGCACCATCTCGGCGGCTCTGTGCCACGGGAGGGGTGCAGACGACAGTCGAATCTGTGTTTGATCTTGAGACGAGGAAAGCCCCCTCACTCTGCCACAAGTGTGCACAAATGGAGAGATAACTTTGTAGGCTGCACTGATTTCAGTTGCTGTGTAGATGGTTAATTGGTGAGTTTAAAATGCTCCGTGAGAGATTTGTCCCTGCTGGTGCTCTGTGACAGGTTGGGGTCGGGATATGCTTGCATCTTTCCGTAATGATGATTAAGAGAATCTTTTTTAATACTAATACCAACACAGTGAAAGTAGAAATAAAGACAGGTTTTATTAAAATCTTCGAATACAATGTCTATTCACTGTAAATTCTATGCAAATTATGTCAAATACTGACTGCTTACATGTTTATTTTGCTGCATGTGCTGAGTAATAATACCTGCAAGCATGTGAAATAGCTGAAACTAATATGCACTAACATTTTCCTTCTGGTAGCTAGACATGTAGAATATAATGCTAATGTGATATTTACTTATTTTTGTTATGAATTCATTTACTCCTTCCATAAATAGCCATTATAATGGTCTTGCTTTTAGGCAGAAAATTATGTTATTAGAAAACTGGTGAGTTATCCTTTTGTTTGGCTTTTTGAGCAGTTTGCATAAGTATGTCAAATGGATTAATTTGCCTTAATGCCCGAATTTATTTACTACTGATGAATACATGATGAATACAGAGTATTTTTTCGGGGCGAAGCTTCCAAGAGTCTGTCAGCAACAGAGGAAATTTGGGGCTGATTTAAAAAACGATACAAAAGCACATTTCCTTCCAAAGATGTCCTCACGGTCATAAAACAGAGGGAATGAAGAAAAGATGGAACTAAAAGTTGTGTCAGCAGATGTTTCCTTCAATGTTCTTGTGTATTTCAACAGTGCAGGGGAAAAGGCGGAGGAGATTTCAACTGCAACAATAAACAAACTGTATTATCGCAAGTTTGCTAAGAAAATGCAAACATTTTGCTTCTCTCTTATCGTTTGCGTGTGTACCAGCATCTCCTGGCATCTATTTCCATGAGCCTTTCTCTGGGACCTGATACAAATGCTTAAAGCTCAGCCTTGGGACTATTTTGAAGCTACTTCCAATAGTGCTGTTGTTAGGCTGTGTGGAAATGGGCTACCCACTTAATTCCACCTGCAGTGATATTGACACTGAGCTGTGTGTATATATAAATGTGTGTGTGTGTGTGTGTGTGTGTGTGTGTGTGTGTGTGTGTGTGTGTGTGTGTGTGTGTGTGTGTGTGTGTGTGTGTGTGTGTAGTGGTGGAGGAGGTCTAAACTATATTGAGCACCTGTAATATGACCAACTGTTTTTTTTTTTCCTCTTGTGTAGGAGGGGAAATGGACAATCTGGAGTCCAATTCAAATTATGGTCACATTACTGTACATTAAAGTAGTTGTTACCACCTCTAAGTTTCTCTCATGCACACACACACACACACACACACACACACACACATGCACACACACACAAAGCATTAGAAAAAAATCTAGTTGCTTTTTCTTTTTTTTTTCAATTATAGCTTAGACAGCCTTCTTGGTCAAGATGTTTGGTGCCACTGGTCCATTCCCTTGGGTGTCCAAGCCAGTAATTGAAAATCAAGTACTTGGTTATGTGTGCCAATAGGGCTTTAGCCTCCTATGCCTCTACATGCGCTCACATACACATATTCACTAATGTGCTATTTCATTTTCTGACAAATCTCTGACGGCCAAGCTGATGATTGTGACACCTCACACTTCCAGCCAATTCTCGTCCCTCTCTAGAGAAGAGCCACAGGGTCGCTCGGGTAATGCGTTCCTCATTTACAAGTCATTTCTGAAACGTCACTGCTGTCAAAATTTTATCAAAATATGTTTAATGATGTTACTATATATTTTAAATTTTTATGTTTTCAATATTTGCAGTGTCTCCAATCTAGGAAATACTTTATCACTGGAAGTTCAGTTTGTTAAAATTGCCTTTAAGTACTAGTAGCCATATTATTCCAGATATCCATATTTAGGGTTTGGGCATTATTTTTGATCATAATTTGTCAGTTAAGATCCAGAATGAAAATCTTGTCTCCTCGTCTTTCACTTAAAATTTGTCGTTACATAAAGAAGAAAAACATTTTTTCTGTTATTCGTTATATAAGCTGCACATTTAAAAAATAAATAAATCACCCAAATGTGATTTTGTGTTAAAATATGTCACACATAAAAAAATCATGTTTGGCATCTGGAGCGTACCACTCACCAATACTGCAGTGGCATCTTTATACAATATGTATGTCTGTTTTTAATGCAAGAGGTCCTACGACTTTTATTCTTCCTCATCACTTTCTTGCTACTTTTGACAGCAACATCTAGAAAATAAGGGCGAGTCTGTGCAGTTGTCAGCTGCTCCAACAGTCGTAATAAATTCCACCTTTGGAATAAGACTGAGTGCAAAATGCACAAGCCTTTACGTCACATAGAAACCTCCATCTGAGATGTTTTACATAGGTTTTCTGGCTGTGTGGAAGACGAAGGTGCTCAGCAGATTTGGATTAAGAATATAAACAGAAACAATTTATGTTCCTACTAACAACAGGACAGAAGTTGTTTCTTAATAACAGACAATCTCATAGTGACTAATATGAGTAATGAACAAAATGAGCATTAAGTTATATTCACAGAAAACTGAAACTGGCTTCACTTCTTAGACTCAGAGGCTGTTTCAAGCTTTACTGTTCAATTTATGGGTGAAAGAGGACTCAGAAGCTATGCCCATCTTTTATATACTGTCTACAGCTTAAATAGGAAATGAAGCTATGGTAATACTGGCTAATACACTTTCTAAGAGCTGCAGTGGTTGCACAGAATAAATTAACTCCAGCTTGCGTTACTGTCTTCCATCTCTGCGACACTGAAAACAATAATGAGAGTAATATCAATATTGTTTCCATAGATTTAAAATTTAGTTAACTAAAAGTAAGCACCAATACTGGCACATAACATTTCATTTTCTTTTTCTGCTATTATTCAACAAACCATTCAGCCCTGTCATGTTCTATATTATTCTCATTTTGTGCTTTCTAGTGGGAAAAGCTGTGAAGCTGTCACTTGACAACGACAACAACAACAATGTTCAAATCCCTTCATTGACGCTGGCTTAAAAGTCTGCCTCTTTCGCTTTCTCTAAGGCATCCCTCACACAGCATCACAACAGCTGCAAAAGGCTCTGTCACTGCTGTTAACTGTGCATTACCACAGCCTTCTCCAATCAAACTGCCACTATAAGTTGAGCTGTAAAACCCAAATGGCTCACTTTGTCTCCTGACACATGTGGCAGATAAGTGGATTTGACTAATTGCAGCTAAAATGAAGTGTTGTTTGTTTATTGCATCCAGAGCTGACAGTAAAGTGGTTGGGTGGGGTGAAAAGAAAACTGAGATTTGTCAGTCTCAACAGTCAAGAGCTACTTCTGAAACCTGAAGTACACATGTTTGACAATAAAGCACTGTGATGCAATGCTGAAATTAAGAGCATAACATCATGCAAGGATCACTTTTGGCATTGACATGTATCTCTTTGATCTTTATTTTATTTTATTTATTTTTTGGATTTCAAAGCAAAAAAAATGAAAGAAAAGAAAAAGGCAAAAAGCATTAAATGAACAAGGGAGATGTGTATTGCGTGTCTTAGCTTTTCTGGATATTTCTGGTGTTTTCTGAAACAGAATGTTCAAAATGCACTGGGGATGTTCTGCCTTTGAATACCCTCTGGGAGTCAAAACCAATATATATTTGGCCTCTTCCACTCAGCTTTTATAATTAACATCAACCTCAGTGTGAAGATGCCAACCGTATTATGTGTTTACAAGTGGTTCTTTGCAAGTATTGCAAATGCAAACCTGTTTATGTGAGACAAAATTTGTGCACCTGCAGGTAACATTAGCAGTTTGCTTCTTGGTGTCTGTGCTCCAGCACTCACAGACAGAAATTTTTCACAAGACCAGGCTTGTCTGTACTTCACACATATACATGAAATGCAGCTGTCAAGAAAAGGTTTTAAAGGTTTGTGTGCCCACTCATCTCTCTGAATCTGTCCAGCGAAGGAGTCGAATTTGTCAGAAATGTGTTTGTCCTTTGTTTTTCAAAGAAAGTGCGTTTAATCATTATGGGGGGAAAAGGATCAGAGGTGCAGGGGACGAATCATTTAGCATTAATATGTCAGCTTACAGCATAAACACACTTGCAGCAAAACAAGAACTTCCTCTAATCACATCCACTTGGGGACTTCAGTCATGTCTCAGGGGCTGCTGTATGATAATGTGCAGATGTCACAGGTTCATATTGCAAGCACTCCTGGCATAAACGCTCTCATGATCCTGAAATACACATTGTCCTGTGTAGCTGTCATTTTTCAGCATGCTTCTTGGTGTTGATATTTAGTGCTGTGATGTTTCAGATGTATTCAACTTTTTTAAAAATGATGGGATTTACCCTTAATTTAATAATCTTGCAGATGTGGGACAAATGCTTCACATTCTTCAGGAAAGATGGGGATAAGATGCATAAAATATCTCTAAACCATTCAGTGTCAGTGTGGCCAGGCTTAACAGGCCAGTGAATTCCAGCCCTAGCTTCTGGTACTAGATCGAGCCAATGCATCACTAACCTCACAGAGCAACGTTTTATAACAAAATTCCTTTCTTAAGAAATCCTGCTTTGAACTTATGGAAAATAATGATGTGATAATGTGAATAGACTGAAAACATTTTTTTTTATTCAATCAGTGAAAAAAAATCGAAAATGAGGATTATTGTAGCACATTCTGTTTTATATAACAAGATAAAGAAAGGGAACTGTGAAAATAAAAACTGCCCTTAAAATCCAAATCACTTCTAGTCTCGATACTTGTGTATTAAATCAAAGCTCTCCGAGCGCTGTCCAAGGTCCTGACCGCGCGTCAGTTTAAAGGAACTCCACCGCAGGAGCTGACCGCGGCCACATACACTGCCGCTGCACAAAGTAACACCTCCCGTATACTCACAAGTCCTGATAACATTCAGTTCTATGTGAGCAGGTATCATTATTCTCACCTTCTACTTCGTCTTCAGGCAGGTTCACCGGCGCGCTGTAGGAGAGGATGTCAGGGATGGTGCAGATCCCCCGGTACATCAGCGTGGAGGTGACTGGATGCATCGGCATGGCTGCGACCTCTGGATACCACCTGCGCCCTCGTCATACAGAAATGTCTACAGAGAGGATCCTAACTTCCCCGCTCAGTCACCGACGGAAAAGCAAATCCATGGATGAGGGGCTGGGGGTGCGAAGGGAAAACGTGGATTCCGCAGCGTGTCCGCCTCAATATGCCTTTTGGTCAATGAATGAAGAGCAAGAAAATGTGTGTGGGGGGGCTCTTACCTCTCTGCAGTTGTTATATGTTTAGAAGGAATAACACACAAAGTCAGTAAAAGGAGCAGTGCAGAACACCGACAAAATGCGCACATAGAAACATCACCATCAGCTCAGACAACCTCCACATCTGAGCTAATTAGCACGTTTTCCGTCTCTGCTGTAAACAACAATTGTGATAAAATTGCGGGTTATGAATCCATCGATTTCTTGTGTTTTTTTTAGTCCCGATGATTGCCTGCCGTGATGAAACACATGCATCCACTTGTTGGATACATGCGCTAACTTGACGCACTCCGTCCTCAGGCTCCAGCCAGCTTCATCCACAGAAACGACGTGTTAAAAATCTTTTTTTTAATGATGAGTGAATAGCATAAAAGATCTAAATGTGTGTCTTAAAAGCCCGATATGATGGCAGGTAAAGTAGGGCGCATCCGGATCCTTACAGACAATAATTACTCGCTGGCTCTTAATTGGTCGTGAGCACTGGGCGCAGTGCAATCCAGTTGTTCAGTCTTCAGTGTTTTTGTGAAAGGAAGCTCTCTGTGTGGATCAGATATGTAGTCTCTCCCTTCTCTGTATCGCCCCCGTCACTCTGTCTCTCACATACATACATACATGCGCACTTACACACACACTTATACGCTCAGCGTGTGGACGCAGGCAATCCCACAACACAGCACATAAACGCAATACACCCTCCCTGCCCTGTCGGTTTCTCTGATCTTTGTTTTCTTCTTTTTTCCCTTTTAATTACTCTCACCCTGAGCATTCCGGTTGCTCGCCGACATTACACTAAAATCATAAGTGTGATTGATTACCGTATGAATGGTGGGTGTATGGTTGATTTCCTTCTACCGCTGGAAAGCCGGGGGGATGAATGGCTTGCAACCCCAAATGCCTAAATTATAATCCATGAGGCTGAAGGCATAGCACTTATTATGCACTAGAACCTTTGTAATGACGCAAAGCTGCATACACAATACTGCCAATTTAGCTGCTCAGACTGCGGTCAGTGTGTAAATTGACTCCTGGGAAAACAAGAGTAGGAAGTGATTTATAGTTTTTAAAAGAGAAAGGGAGTTAAAAGACACTGCAGCTTTTTTGTGTCATCTTCTCCAGTTGGATACTCAGCTGCATAACAGTGCAGAGTGACCCTCTGAAATGAACAGCTGTAGCTTAGCAGTTCTGTGGTGGTAAAATGACGCAACAGTCTAGATAGACATGTTTGGCATTTGGCAGGGCAGTGCTGCCTTTAAGGTGCTGTCAACACCAGCAGCAAGCAAAGAGCAAATAAACACGTACAGTAGTTAACCTAGAGATGTGGTCTTAGACACTGTAATACTTCCAAGTTACCAATATTTCCAAGTGGCAACTGACAAAGAGTGACAAATGTGTTACTGAACTCCACTTTATTAAGTTTATTTCTTTGTGTATCTGCTACGTTCAACCTCACTCGTCTTATCTTTTTGTGTTAAAGTTATAAATACTGTCTGCACCCTTTAACAGGCAATTAAAAAAACCATTAAAATGGCGGTGAATGCATATTGTAGCAGTTGAAGAAGCACCTATTTTGGGTCAAAAGAGACCTGATCAATTGTAATCTCCAAAGTCTAAAATGTTTCATAAAAGTTGGGACTCCTCCAAACTCAGTCACTCCAAGTGCGCATATAAAAATATCCAAAGTGCTGGCTGGCATTTTCAAATGTTTAACAGACCATTGGTCAGTCTGACAGAGTCAGCAGAGTCCACGAACCACTGGCTGCACACAAAAGGGCACCGCCAACTTTGTATCCTCAGGTGACATGTGGCACCTTTTATTTCTGCAAAAACAGTCCACCTAAAGCTCTCTTGACAGGGGGAAACTTTGAAGGTCAGACCACTTTCAGATCCAATAGCCACAATTTTCTAACTCCAATGCATCACGGGGTTCTTTTGTCACTGAAAATGTTTAATGATTACCCCCTATAAGCTAAGGTCATTCATACACTTTATACACTTTCTGGCACAAGATGTCAGCTACAAATCCAGCACCCTCTCACTTTGGTTTTTAAGTACTGCTGTGGATGCAAATATAAATACATGTAAGAAAACCTAAATATAACAAAACTAAAATGGGGGGGGGGGACTCTTAACAGTCCTCTTTTTTTCCTGTGATTTCAGTAGCTTGTAGAACCACCTTTAGCAGCAATAATTTGAAGTAATCATTTTCTGTGTGGCTTTATCAGTCTCTCACATCTCATTAGATAAATTCTTGCACATTCTTCTTTAAGACATTATTGCAGGCATTGGCTTATGCACAGATCCCTTCAAGTCTTGGTAGAGCATTTCAGTGAGGTTGGGGACTAGGCTATGACTGGGCCTTTGCAACATTGTGATTCTTTTTGTTTTCAGCCATTCTATACTAGATTTGCTAGCGTGCTTGATCATTGTCCTGTTGCATGACCCAATTTGGGCAAAGCTCCATCTTTCAGACAGATGGCCCTACATTTGGCTTCTGCAATAGTTTAGTAGAAGAGCTCATACTCAACTTTAAACAAGCCCCTAAATCATCACCCCTCTATTACCACGGTTGGCAACTGAAATAGGGTGTTTGGTTTTGGCCAAACATAGTATTGTGAGTTATGACCAAACATCTCTATTTTGTTTTCATTTGTCCAAATGACATTCCAGGTTCCTGGTGAAAACGCTTGCATACATATTCAATCTTTTTATAATTGTACTGCCATGAACTTTAACATTTAACATGCTGAGTCCTGTAGAGTCTGTGATGTCGTTCTCAGTACAGCATAGTGTCCTGTGAAAAAAAATCTTTTTTTTCATGACTGTATATCATTTTTGTCAACTAGAACTTTTTGTTCAGGTACTAGGCCTGTAACAGATGGTATGGTTTCCTCTGAATCCCAATCTCAACATTAATGTCTCAGTCTATGATAACAAGATCAAATCCGAAGAGATTCATGCTTGTTCCATGCTTTGAAAATTTCTTGGACCACAATACTTTCTAATTACCTTGAGAAACAAAAACAGAGGAGAGCTGGTGCTGCACTGAGACCTAGTCTTGAAAGCAAATATCAGTCACCCCACGTAATGATTTTTGTGGTGGTGTTTTTGGCACATTATACTCTTAACAACCAAAGTCCCCATTTGAATCAGCTGAACATGTTCTTTCTGAGTTCCAAAAGTGTATAAAATGGCAAACAAATGAACCTAAACAGTTTGGCATAATTATCCAAGTCTTCTGAAGCCAAATGATTGTCCAATATTTTCTTCATTAAACCCCTGAATTCTCTCATTCACCATGCTTTACCCTACAGCAGTCTGCCCCTGCTGCCTTCATCTGCTGATAAGCAAGACTGAGAGTTGCAAAACACAAGCCTAAACCTTAATGTGCATTCAAGCACATTTGGTTTCTATAGAAAGATTTTCAGTGTCATTCATTATTCAATGTAAAGTTTATAACTTGCACTTGAGTTAATCATTTGAAACAATAAAATTCTGCATCCCGTTGCTTAAGGAACGCTGTAGGACCAAGAGTGCCTGAGAATTTCTCATCTTTGATAAAGAGGAAAATTGAACAAAAAGAGGAATAAATTAGTCATTGTTTTCACAAATTAACCATATAGAGTAGATTAAAGATCTTTATCAAAATGGCCTGAAAATATAGTCAGTAGCATTAAACAGGATTTAATTTCCAGATTAGTAGTAACTGATTCTGAATGCATGTTGGCAACACAGTAAGAAATAGGCTACTAAGATTGCAACTGCCTAAAGTCAGCAAGAATCTGGCGCCTTTGCTACATTTATCCATCTGGTCAGAGACATAAATGTGGCCCGGTCATGGGGAATGAGACAGGACACAGGAAATACTCTTTTGTGGGCTTTTTTATTCTCCGACTGTACTCGGAGGAGCACAGTTTTAATTCTGTAGTTTTGAGTGAAACGGCAAAATTTAACTATTCCACTGGCTCAGCCTAAACTGCCTTTCAGGGTCTGAGACAACAGTAACTATCATATGTACATGTTAAATCCAAACAGTATAGACAACAGTAGTGACCTGTCAAGAAACAAATACAACAAAAAAAGAGAAAACAAAACAAATAAACACATTGTTTACATCCCACAACTTCGCAGGTCAACTGGCAATAAAGTGCACTGTAAACTCTCTTTTAAACATACATTTCTATGGGAGAACATCATGAACTCACTTCGGTTTCTCCACACAGCTACTGTGCTAGGACAAGTACACACGCAGGAATCACACAGCAAGTGATCTCCCCTCTGAATCAAACAGAAACATACAGAGTTATGCAAAGTGAGTAAAAGTATAAACTTAACAACTTTGAAATCTGTTAGGACACTGTAACTACTCACGCCAACCCGCTCTTCAGTCCCTTTCACAGCACGTGACCATTAAACATGCACCCGTCGCGCGTTAAGAACTGTACAGAAATGGTCACAAACATGGAGTCATTGCTAAAGAAACTTAGCTAATTACAGTCTACTACAACACTGGTGACAATATTTTGCAGTATGCTACACTTTTTAGCACATTTACCTCGTGTGTAGCTAGCCACAGAATCTTTTGCAGTCTCTAACTCTCCAGTGCTCCCGCTCACAGCGCTCAGTGTGACACAAACTTGAGTGCATGCGTGCTCTGGCTTACGGCGGCTCTTAAAGGGACAGTATACCCCCAAAACGCGAGGTCTAGTCATCACCATGACAACCCTACAACAGACCTCCGGTAGACAGGCAACCAGTCAAAAACACAATTCCCTCTTTTTAAACCCTTTCCATGCGTAGTATTAGTTCACTTGGCTACATTCTCCCCTGCTACGAGTCAACGTCCTCGGTGACCCCCTGCTCATCCACCATTCCCCTGAGTTTGGTGGTGTAGAGAACCATACCGGCTAACACCTGGGAGAGTACATCTGGACTGAAGGATACTGCATTGCATGTTGACCTAGGTAGATTAAATGGGTTTGTGTGGACCCCTGCAGTTTCTCTCCTACTCCTGCGTGTAGCAGGTGTGGGTGGACCGGCCTCCGCTTTCTCTTTCTTTCCTTTCCTAGGAGCTGGAACAGGTTTTGCCACCGGTTCTTCACTGGAGAATCCAATGCTTCCTGGCCCAGGTGGAAGGTAAGCTGCTGGCTCCACCTCGAGGTCATCAGGGTTGTCGCTGCTCTCTTGCCCTAGCAGATCCTCACCCATATTTTCAGTTCCATTCTCCAATTGGTTTCCAGGCTCGTTGACCGTCGGAACCAAGTTCCCAGGTCCCTGAGCCACTGGCAGCTCCATTGGGTACTGGACCTCCTCCATCAAGGCAAACTCTGGATGCTCAAGCTCCGTATCAGACACTTGGTGCTCATCTGCAGAACTGACTTCCTGGTCACGTAGCCTTGGGTTGGGTGCAGGTATAGACCCCACGCATGGCCTCAAGTTAGATCTGTGGACTCTTTTCACCGGCCCTCCTTCCAGTGGCACTACTGTGTATGTTGTCCCTTGGATATCAACCACTTTGTACACAGGGGCTGCCCAGGCATCTTGAATTTTATTCCTTCCTGGTGGTCGGTAACGGAGATACACAAACTGTCCGATGTCAACAGGTGGACAGAACACCTTTCCTTGCTGCTGAACCACTCTCTCTGCAGCCTTCCGTTCGGCAAATTCTCTGGCTCTGGCATGTGCATCCTGGAGACGCTCCTGGTGCACTGCTAACCAGTCCAGTTTGTCATCCTTCACTTCCTCCCGGCCCAACAATGCATCAACGGGTAGATGTGGGTGGACCCCAAACAGCAGGTAATGGGGAGAATACCCTGTCGTTGAGTGCGGCGTGACATTGTAAGCATACACCAGCTCTGACAGATGCTCGGGCCAGCGCCGCTTCTTCTCAGGGGGAAGCGTACGCAAGAGGTTGTGTAAAGTCCTGTTGAACCTCTCACAATGTGGGTTACCCTGAGGGTGGTGGGGTGTTGTACGCGTTTTCTTCACTCCATACAGTTTGCATAGCTCAGCAATCACTGCGCTTTCAAAATTCCTGCCCTGGTCTGAGTGCAGGCGCTCTGGTACCCCATACTTCAGGAACCACTCTTTCAGGATAACCTTAGCTGTGGTATCTGCTTTTTGATCTCGTGTGGCAAATGCCTGACTGAACTTGGTGAACACGTCAGTCATTACAAGAACGTTTTCACGACCATCTGTAGCCCGCTCAAGGGTGGTATAATCAACAGCAACAACTTCAAGTGGGCGGGTAGCCAAAAATGGAGCGTGGGGTGCCTGAACTTTGGGTTGAGGCATCTTTGTTAACACACACCTCTGACATTTCTTCACCCAGTGCTCAACATCTTCAAACATGCCTCCCCAGAAACATCTTTGTTTCAACAATCCCAGTGTGCGTTCGATTCCCTGGTGTCCCATGTGATCATGCACACTCCTGAGCACTTTTTCTTTAAGACAGGCAGGTAGTAGCAGCTGATGGCACTGTCCAAGGTGAGCATCTTCAATTACACGGTATAGCAGTCCATCCTTTTCTCTGATCCGAGGCCACTGCTTCAGTAGAGAACGTACCGGTTTAGACAGACCCCCTCTCTCTCTGTAGGTGGGTCTCTTCTGTCTGCTCCAAAACTCTCTCAAGACACCAATTGTTGGGTCTGACACTTGGAAGCGATAGAGTTCTGCATTGGAATAACCAGGCATCGTTGGGGTGTTGCCCAGCACAGCCTCACTGACTGCTTCCCCATCTGGTTCGGAGGCCTGCAGCAGTCTGATCCTACAAGCCTCAACTCCAGCCATGACAAGATCTGAGCCTAGACTTGTACCTGCCCTTAGCACATTACATATGGCTATAGAGCCATCATATTCTGCATCCTCACTGTCAGGTTCTGCCGTGTCAACTGTTGGTTGCCGAGAGAGGGCATCAGCGGCAGTGTTGCAGCGGCCAGGGCGATACTTAACATCGAAGTCAAACACAGACAGCTGAGCTACCCACCTCTGTTGAATGGCTCCTAAATTAGCAGTGGGCAGGTGGCACAAGGGATTGTTATCCGTTATGATTGTGAACTTGGACCCCAGCAGATAACTCCTAAATTTTTCGGTGACTGCCCACTTTAACGCTAGGAGTTCGAGCTTCATGCTGCTAAAGTTTTGATCATTCTTCTCAGCCCCTCTGAGCCTCCTACTAGCATAAGCTATGACTTTATTCCTTCCCCCCTGCTTCTGAGACAGGACAGCGCCTAATCCAAGACTGCTAGCATCCGTTTCCAGCGTGAAAGGGAGACTGAAGTCAGCATAGCCTAGAACAGGGGCACTAGTCAACTTTCCCTTAAGCAACTCAAAAGCTTGTAAGCATTGCGGTGTCCAGGCTGAAGCAAAAAGCTGTTTAGCCCTGACAGGACTTATCTCCTTAACACAGACATTCACCACATCATGGAGTGGCCCCGCAGTTTGGGAAAAGCCCTCAATGAATCTCCTATAGTAGCTGCAAAATCCTAAAAAGGACCTTAGCTCTTTCACAGTACTAGGGATGGGCCATTTTGCCACAGCGCTTATCTTGTCAGGATCTGTGCTTATTCCCTGAGCCGACACTTCATGACCGAGAAACTTGACCTTGGGCTGGAGGAAATGGCACTTCTCAACCTTAACCTTCAGCCCCGTATCCCTCAGCCTTTTCAAAACAGTCTCCAGTCTCACAATGTGATCCTGGAATGTTGATGAAAACACAAGCAGATCATCCAAGTAGATCAATACAATCTGAAAGACCAAATCACTCATTGTGGCCTGCATAAGACGTTGAAACGTCGCGGGGGCATTACATAACCCAAAAGGCATCCTTAAGTATTCATACAGGCCAAATGGTGTGGTAAAGGCTGTTTTGTCTCTGTCTTTCTCATGTACCGCTACCTGATGGTAGCCACTGGCAAGATCTATGGTTGAGAAGAACTCTGCACCACTCAAGGCATCCAGGCTCTCCTCAATGCGAGGGAGTGGAAACGCATCACGCCTGGTCTTCGCGTTTAGTCTGCGGTAGTCTACACACAGTCTAAGACTCCCATCTGACTTGCGTACCAGAACAACTGGTGAAGCATAGGAACTCGAACTCTCCTGAATCACCCCCTTTCTCAACAGTTCAGAAATGTGCTCCCTGACCTCTTTGTACTGATTTGGTGGAATGCGCCTGTATGGCTGAGAAACAGGGGCTTCATCTACAACAGGAATTTCATGCTTCACACGATCAGTGTACCCCAAATCCTCATCATGAAGTGCAAAAACATCCGCATACCTTTTCAAAAGAGTTCTGACCTCGGCCTGTTGTCCTGGTGTGCCACCTATGTGTAATCTTCCCAATAAGTCCTGTACGCAGCTGTTGGCCCCCTGACAGTCCTTTTGGTTAAGAGTCACCTCCTCGTGGTTGGCAGATATGCGCTCAAATTTCACCTCGCATGGGTCACCCTCAATGCAGCGGCCAGGACTAATAATGCCTAGTCTAGCCTTAGGTGGAAGCCAGACATCCTCTTGTGAGATGTTCATCACCTGTACTGGGAATACCAGGCTGTTAGTTGACACTAGAGTTGGGATCACCAATAAGCCACCTGGGAGCTGAACATTCCCTGGTTCAACCAATGCGCTACCAAACTGCTTGCCATGGCCCCTTGCATAGACAGTGGTCAGGGATGAGGCAGGCACCCGCACTTTGTGTTTGCTTGCAACACGGGCAGTAGACACCTTTTCCACAAGCTCAGCAGCTTGTACGCAGTGGCAGGCCTTCCTCCAGCTGGACTCCAGCTCTCCCCCTAGAGTGGTGTCAAACTCTGAGAGTACTAACTGTCTACATCGTTTTGCAATGTTCATCCCTATAATGCCATGGGGTGACAAATCCAACCATTTGGGATTGTCTCTTTCTGTTTTATCATCTTTGATTATAAGAAAACCACATTCAGGTATAGTGAGCCCCATGACCTGTACATCTAACTCTACATAGCCTAAATAGGGCAGCGGCAACTGGTTGGCTGCTGTGATTTTAAGCCACTTGGCAGTACAGTGCATATCTTCATCCTCTCCCTGGAGATGATTTCTGAAAAAGCTTTCTGTCAAAGTGCTTACATTACTTCCTGTGTCAAGCAGACATCTAAGGGATACACCACCTATCTGGATATCTACTTCAGGGCACTGACCAACAGCATGTTCTAGAAAATGTTCCTTGGTTAGAGCTTCCTTTGAGCCTTCTGACTTGCCTCGCATTGCCCGGCTCATAGCAATGGAGGGTTCCCGTTTCCCGTTAGCGAGGAACTGGACATGGTTGCAGACTGGCTCGTAGGCTGTTGGGGTGCATTACAGTGTCTGGCCATATGTCCCACCCCTTCACATCGGAGACAAATAGGCTGGCCCTCTCTAGTGTACTTAGGCTTGGGCTTAGCTTTAACACCTCTACTGTCTTCAGAACTGGCAGTCTGTGTTGTGAGCTCCCTCACTGCATTAGTTAACTCCCCTATGGCTTTACCCTGTTGTGTGATTATTTTAACCATCTCTTGCAGAGCCATGGTAAAGTCTGTCTGTACATCACTGGTGGAGGTTGTCTTTTCACAGCTTTCATCTGGCCTGTCACTCACTATATTTCTATGTCTGGCCACATTAGTGCTGCGTGGACGATCTTCCATAGTCCACATGATTGCCTCCTCTCTAACATCAAAGAGACTACACTCAGGCTTGTCCCTAGTGAGCCTACGTAGTTCACGCCGAAGATTTGGGGCATGCACACCTTCAATGAATTGATCCCGAAGTGCCAGCTGTGTGTTGGGTACTACATTAGGGGACTGCTGTATTGCAGCATTGAGCAACTGAGAGAGTGCATGTGAATAATCTCGCAGGTCTTCCCCATCTAATTGGCGGCGTGCATAGAAAGCATGCAAGAGCTGTGGTGTGGTGCGCTTCTCTCTAAATGCCTCCCTCAAATATGAAAAGAGATCACTCGGTTGCTTCACCTGGCCTGCCATACGTAACTTAACTTCCTCTAGGGCAGACCCTTTCAGCTGTGAGAGGATAAAGTCGGTTTGATCCTCTCCACGCAGACCCCTAGTTCTTATTGCTCTTTCCACCTCTTCTATGAATTCATCAACAGTGTAAGCATCTTTAGCTGGTTCCCCACTAAAAGGTACAATCACCTTTTCTCTTGGAATGTACACGACAGATCTGGTTGGAACATTACCCATGTTAGCAATACTAGACATAACAGCATCATGTTTCCTACTCAGTTCGTTAATCTTTGTTTGTAGCTCCACCAACGGGTTACCTGCACTGTCAAACAACGAGGCAGCTTGACTGTCTTCAGTGGGGATAGCTCCGGCCCCTGAAGGACCTTCCCCTTCGTCCTCTTGCGACATACTGCAATGTCTCTGAGTCTTTACTGCAGCAGATTCCCACAGTCACTTGTAGATGAGATTCAACAGTCCAAAATCTGTGTCAGGCGCCCTCCTCGTCCAATGGCTGAAGCAGGCTCCTGTTGTACCAACTGCCACTGCACCGAACCACCTCAGGACGTCCACACTGCGATTGCCGCCCTCTGGGAAGGACTGGGATCTTCTAAGCCACTACTGTTGTCTATAAAGCCCCACTCACTGTGTATACTGAAACTCAAAACTAACCTGAGAATCCCACTTCTGACACCAAACTATGTGGCCCGGTCATGGGGAATGAGACAGGACACAGGAAATACTCTTTTGTGGGCTTTTTTATTCTCCGACTGTACTCGGAGGAGCACAGTTTTAATTCTGTAGTTTTGAGTGAAACGGCAAAATTTAACTATTCCACTGGCTCAGCCTAAACTGCCTTTCAGGGTCTGAGACAACAGTAACTATCATATGTACATGTTAAATCCAAACAGTATAGACAACAGTAGTGACCTGTCAAGAAACAAATACAACAAAAAAAGAGAAAACAAAACAAATAAACACATTGTTTACATCCCACAACTTCGCAGGTCAACTGGCAATAAAGTGCACTGTAAACTCTCTTTTAAACATACATTTCTATGGGAGAACATCATGAACTCACTTCGGTTTCTCCACACAGCTACTGTGCTAGGACAAGTACACACGCAGGAATCACACAGCAAGTGATCTCCCCTCTGAATCAAACAGAAACATACAGAGTTATGCAAAGTGAGTAAAAGTATAAACTTAACAACTTTGAAATCTGTTAGGACACTGTAACTACTCACGCCAACCCGCTCTTCAGTCCCTTTCACAGCACGTGACCATTAAACATGCACCCGTCGCGCGTTAAGAACTGTACAGAAATGGTCACAAACATGGAGTCATTGCTAAAGAAACTTAGCTAATTACAGTCTACTACAACACTGGTGACAATATTTTGCAGTATGCTACACTTTTTAGCACATTTACCTCGTGTGTAGCTAGCCACAGAATCTTTTGCAGTCTCTAACTCTCCAGTGCTCCCGCTCACAGCGCTCAGTGTGACACAAACTTGAGTGCATGCGTGCTCTGGCTTACGGCGGCTCTTAAAGGGACAGTATACCCCCAAAACGCGAGGTCTAGTCATCACCATGACAACCCTACAACAGACCTCCGGTAGACAGGCAACCAGTCAAAAACACAATTCCCTCTTTTTAAACCCTTTCCATGCGTAGTATTAGTTCACTTGGCTACATAAAGTTGTTTTTTTTTAAAGAAGAAGAAATAAGTAATTAAAGACAAAAATAGTTAAACCACAAGACAAAAAAAATCAGATTTTAGATGCAAATTACATTTGTCCATGCCCCATGGTAGCTGTTGGTCATGCTTTTGAAATATACAGTATTAATATGGGATTTCAGTTTTTGCAGGCTGCTCTGCCTTCTGTTTTTTCTATAACTACATAATCATCCAGCAGACTTTGACGCAAATAGATGAGACAGTAGTCATAACAGTACAGAAGGCTAATACAGATTATAGTCATTTGCCTTAATCATGCAAAATCAGAGGTATAAGATCTATTTAAAGCTTTGCTACCACACACAAATGTGGTATGGCTTACATTTTATTATCTGCTACACAAATGGTGTAATGTTACCCTGAGTAAAATCAGGTATATCTTACCTTGACTGTACACCTCTCTGATTTCGTTATTCTCGTTATTCCCAGCTCACCTGACTGCAATGGGGCCAAATTGAAATCCTCACGCTCCTTTTCCACACATCTCATCCTCAAATGAGCAAAAAGAAAGGCATATAACAAGGATAAAGCACAAGGAAGAACCCGGGTGCACACACAAGCTGCCTGATTGAATTGTTGCAGATTAAAAGTAAATGAAGTGAAAGACTGCAATTCCATGTCAGGCTACCTGCCACAAGTTGTTACGTCTGAGGATTTACCTTATTTCCTAATAAATATCAAATAAATAAATGTCTTAAATCACCTGAGTGACAGGGAAAAGGGACAAATAAACAAACCAAGATGCATGGGTAAAATGTGGGCATCCTCGGGCACCATTTTTCTATAAAAACTGTGGAGTACATAAGTTGAGGGCTTGTTGTGATGCTGCCCCTGTGGTCAGATCCATCTGCTCTCGTGAAAGAAATAAACTTTTCAATTCCGACTACGTCCTTTGCTATTGACCGGCACAGAGAAAATGTATTGGAGTGAATAATGGCCCATATTGCAAGCCATTGAGCTGGTCTAGGATTATATGCATGGAGCCAGAGACGGCTAGAGACTAAAGGGAATAGATGGAGAGAAAAGCTTTTCCTGTCTGTTTGGGAGAAACAGGAAAGACGAATCTGGTCATTTCTGAAACCCTCTTAACAGGCTTATGTCAATAAAGCTCTGCATTAAAGCCAGTTTATGTAATTAGGTGAAGCATTTTCAAGATGTATGAATGACAAAAAAGTTATTTTGGTTGCCTTAAATGCTGACAAAAGTCTGACATTAGTGACTAAGCATTATCATGGATTTCTCCTCCACACTATTCATTCACACTGAGATCTTGCATCAGCCTTCTTTGGAGATTATGTGTCTCCTCACGACCAACGTGGTTGGCCTGGTGTTGCCATTCTTAAAAGTTTCTGTGGGAAGAGGAGTTCCAATCTGCGAGGGAATTACGGCTCTCTCTGTAGGCGCCTGCACTGAATCCGCCTCTGAATGAAGCTACAGGATCAACATAAGCTGCACTGCAGGCCCAAACATGTATTCCCAAGGTGTTTTGGCTTGTATCTATCATTGCGTCACACCCTCTTCTCTTTCCTTCCCTAACTGGACAGCCCCAAGCTGGACCCTGTCAACAGTTTTTTGGATGTTGGCGTCTGTTTGAAGTGCTGCTTTGCTATTTGGGGAGCTTCCGCCGGGAGGAGGTGTAGGAGGGGAAAAAAGATTGGATTTAGAAGAAAAGAAAACCTCTTTATTTGTGGAAGAAAGAAATAGCAACCCCTGGTGGCAAACAGATGCAGGCTGGTTCTTCCCTGAAGTAACAGGCTCTTGATGATCCAACTAAAAATCGTGCATTTGAGATGCTGTCATAAAAGACAGGAAATAAAATGAATGGCATTATTCAAAATATTTCACATCTTGTACTATGCTTTGACATTTATGTTTACCTGTCCTGTATTATCTTGTTATTCATAAAGCCTGTGTATGCAAGGAGAAAATATTTACTGATGAATTGGTTTTATAAACATAACTTTATAAATAAAGGCAAATAAAAGTCACCAGAGGAGTTCAGAGAACATTTGCAAACCTGTAAAAATGAGCAACCCTAATGTTATTATTATTGTAATCAGATTACATGTTTTTTCTGTTAAAAATTACTGTAAAATACAATAACTAAACATACCTTTTCCCTTCATTATTGCTCAAAAACTGCCAACTTCAGGCAATCATGTTGTGAAATAGAGATTTCACATTTCACATGCTACAAAGTAATACAAAAGACATCCTCAATACTGATTTCGTATTGGATGCTTCTATAAGTTTGTTAAGTTAACATCTCGATTTTGTGTTCTCTCATTAGCCTTCAGCTGAAGTTTAGTTCATAATGTGTATAAAACACTCAGTTTTTAAGTTTAGTTTAGTTGCCTGCAGCGTCTTGGCCTAAAAGCACAAATTTTGTGTAATATTAATCAAAGCGTAACAATATTTTTTCTAAACTTGTCATTATTGTCCTAGAACCTTAACTACAAAATAGTGTTCATGCACAGATATTTTTTAAATGAACTTACTTGCTTTAGGGTTTGAAGAATCAAACACTACTGTGTGTAATTTTGTGGAAAAGTAATTTCACCATTCAATTTCTGTTGAATCATTTTTCAGTACATTCCAGTACTTAATTAGTCTTTTTAATCACTGGTTTCTGAACTATGATACCTCAGGGCTTACAGTATTGACACCAGCTGACTCCAAGCTAAGCGCAAGAGGCCAGAGTGACCAGTTTTAAATGCATAACTAATACTCTGCATGCATTTTATTACCCAGGCCACTATTCGTAAAAATCAGGAAACCTGTGCTGCCAGTCATGGAAGGGTTATCCCCCAGGCGTTTTATGAAATTTAATGTTCCATTAAGAGTACATCAATCATATTTTAAATAGTTTGGATGCCCATTAGTCCTTATAAAGCCCCAGAACTGAGAGTAATGCAGGTGTTATGATATCGGAGAGATATCATCTTTTGAAAGGGCAGCACATATTTGCCCTCCAGTTTCTCAAAAATGTTGTCTGATGTCAGATTGACTGTTACCAGCAGCCAGAGGCAACTAAACAGCAAGAGAATAATCAGAAAAGGACTTAAGAGCACAAAAATTTGTGATGGACTGCTTTAAGCTCCTAGGTTAAGGGAAATCAGATAAACACGGCACGAAGCTCACCCTCCCTCCAGAATGTTAATGCCATCTCCCAAACATCAAAGTTGTGGAAACTAGGGTAATAAAGCCTTGTCATGTTTACCTCCTGAGTGAGATGCTGAGTGTTTACACACCTTTTCTACAGGAAACGTTTCGACACATCAAAAACGCCCCAGTCTGTTTTCCCTCTCATGACCCAGAAATGAAAGACAACACTGAAGGCGGTGGAAAGAGAAACCACAGGGGAATGTAGCCTTTTGAAAAAAGTTAAGCAAACTCCAAGTTCAGTAAGAGTGAGGTGAAATCTGATTAGATAACCGTGACACCAGTGAAAATGTTCTTTGTTGTCTTTTTTGGGGGGTTATGTTTTTGCTTATTTATTTCTTTTTGCACCAGTTATCCTGAGGGCATAAAATGTTCCAGCAAAAGTCCTTAAACATGGCAATATTCTGATTTCTTAAACATTTCTGGTGCATATCATCTACTTAGTATATTGCAAGCCTTGCTTTAGTACCGTGTTACTTTAAATGTTGACATCTAAGTGAACGCGATAAAATTTCATTCAGATTTCTCACGGAAACTTGATATTATTTCGCAAATTCCTCGGGGGGGAAATCCTAGGCCTACAAAATGTACTTTCTCAAACTTTGGTGAAGTGTTGCAAGTATCAGTCAACTATTGAATCACCTCCTCGAAACTCTCCTCTATATGGAAATGGGGGGTGGGGCGCAAACGTCTCCCTGGTTAAAATCAATTATTCACAGTCATCTCAAGGGATGTGGAGGCCCCGGTAGTCTCCTAAGATGATTCAAAGTGTGTAAGTGTTTGAGTACGTGAAAGGTTCGAGCTTGGCTTTATTATAATGTGAGTAACATTTGAGATGAAGAGTGTATTTGGGAAAACCCTCTCTGCCACTACCATCTCCTCCATGACTGAACCCCGCTGAGGAAATGGGCCTCTCAGACAGGTCTGCAAGAGCAGATAGGAAAAGGTTACAGTGTCTCTTTAGTGTGGAGTCTTCCCACTGCTGACAAGTTGTGAATCTTTCATAGAGAACGGTGGTGCACTGTTTTTTCTGTGTGCTTTATGACTGGAAGTGTTTCCTCTAAAGCTTCCTCTTTCTCTGTTATACCATATGCCCCCATCTGGAATTATTAGCACACATCTAATGTTATGTCAGCTGACAAGAACAAAATTTTACTATAGTTATTGCTAAATGGTGACAAATTTAAGAGAGAACCTAAATCCTGAGCCTCTACAATAATGGGATCCACTGGCTCTGTTGTTTTGTGGGGAGTTTTTGGCTTCGTCCAGAGAAAAAGATACACTTAAATTGTTCTGGTCTCAAATGTTGCCCTTAAAAAAGACATGTATACTACTAAAACACCTAAATCTGAACTGTATGCACTGAATATATCTTCAATTCTGTTTGAAGATATATTCAATTCTGGGATAGGCTCCAGCGCCCCCCACGACCCTGGAAAGGATGAGCAGACGGACGGATGGATGGATAGCTTCCACATACATTAGGGCTTGAAAATGTACTATAGTGAAAAAATCATCTCAGATAGAATTTTACAGTGTACTTAACAGACACTGATTTACCCAGTGTCCCCAATTCAGCTTTTTGTTTCAAGTATAGTAGTATTTTACATCCATTTGTAGGCATCACTTTAAGACAGAGAAAAAAAATGTTTTTATTCAAAGCTGTTCTGTCACTTTCCAGTATGAGTCAGTCAAATACCCTTCCTATAGTTATCTTGTCCATTTTCCTCCTCCAAATTTATTAACCACTCCAATGAGCAGTCTGTCCCAACACAGCCTGTAACCAAAGTCTGAGGTAACTGCCTATTATATAAAGACACCCCACAAATTGGATAAGATGAATTTAGCCAAAAGAATAAACAGAAATTAAATTGTTAGATGACATAGAGATGTAGTAGCAGTGCTGTCTCCAAGCAAGAATATTCTATATTCAGCAGAGGCCTCTCTGTGAAGAGTTTTAATGCCTTTACTGCAGGTAAAGAACTTCCAGGTTCTCCCTGTGCCTGCACGGGTTTGCTCTGCATGCGTTGGCTTCCTCTGCAAGAATGTTGGGTTAATTGGTTAGTCTAAATTTACCACAGGTATAATGTGAGCATGAATGGCTGTCTGTCTTCGTTAGCTGTTGGCTGGGTCTCACACAATGTCAGCCATGTTGTTTTGTGCATATCCCACAGAAAAACTCACTGTATATATGACTTCAGAATGTGAAGTTCAATAAATGACCATACACAGATGGTAAATTGTTGTGAAGTGCCACATAATATGTCTGAGGGTACTTCTGCACTTGCTACTCCATACATAAGTACATTTAACCCTTAAGTTCAGGATGCTTAATAAGCTTGAACTACATGTCTACTGACTGTACTACATTTTCAAACACTCCCCCAACGAACTCTTCTTGCTTGAAAATCCCTCACCTAGAAGTAATACAGTCCAGGGTTCTTTTTGACTATGTAATAAAGTTAGCTCTAGAAACTACATAAACTGGAAATTACCCTAAGTTTGCTTACACATGGGATATTTGTAGTGGTGGTTAAAACCAAAAATTTAGTATTGCATGAAAACCTGGTGGAATCTTGGGCTACTTCAAAAGGAAAAGGAAGGCATTTGGTGTTTAAATGAAACCAGATGAGATATTTTCTTTGAGCTCACTTTTGTCATTTTCTAATAATTCTTCAATTAAGCTCCCAGGAAACAGTCTTTCACTCATCTCAGTCTGATAACAGTTTAAGATCTTAAAATGCTTTTTGATTTTCATCTTACCTCACCAATCTTTATTTGTCTGAACTAATCAGTGATATTCAAAATAAAACTTTATTGGCTTATAAATGAGACTCCACAATATCTAATATTTTTTTTGCTCAGTTATCAAATTCATGGCTTAATACTTTATCTCCTGTTTTTCCCTTCTTTCACTTGTTATTCTCAAACTGTACAGTATAATTTGTTTTAAATTGATTTATTCATTGCTCACTATTTCTCCTAAGGGAAATTATAGGAAAAACAGGTCAGGAAATCCCCCAAAAAGAGATGATTTATTACTGACTATGAGTGAACAAGAAGACTGTTGTGTGCAGCAATATTTTTCCTCTAGGTGCAGACATCAAATGAGGTTGAGTTTCTCCATAGACTCTAAATAAGATTTATGTTAATTTCTATGCAGCAAACCAACAAATATTGGCTCCTTAGAGTAAGATAAGTTGTGATTTTCAGTTCCATTCCATATTATGTAAGAGCTTAAAGTTTTTATGGTTTCTATGCATTATGCTAACAAGTATGGGTTTACTGGGTTTCTCATTTACAAATGCAAATTTCAAATACAGCTGGAATGCTGTGTAAGATGTAAGTAAAGACACAATGTAACCACTTTAAATCTCATAAGCCTACTGTTTATTTTCTTCACAGTAAAACACAGAAAACTTATCAAAACTAGTTTACACAGAGAAAATGTATCACTTTAAGTTGGTACAGGGCATGTTTACCACTGTGTAATCTGCTCACGTCTTTTAACAACACTTTGTACACATCTGTGAGATCAATGTTGTCAAGTTCTTGTCCGATACAGGAGTCTATTCGCTCAACAGTCCTTGATCATCTTTGTTGTAGTTTTCTTTTCATGACCAGAGATGGGCAGTAACTGTAATCCCATTACTTTTTTCAAGTAACGAGTAAAGTAAGGGATTACTATTTTTTAAAGTAATTAGATTACTGTTACTTCCCGGAAGCATACTGCATTACTGAACAGTGATTTCGTTTGTGAGAGTGTCTCATGACAATGACGTCAGACGTGTGCAGATCAACAATGGATGGAGTGCGGGAAAGAGTACGACCGTGCAGCTTTTAAAGCTTGGAAGTACTGACATTACGGTACTCTGACATAAAGATTAGCGTCCTCTGTACACTCTGCGTGGGAAGAAAATGTCTTTCTACAGTGAAAAATTAAACTTCAAATCTGAGCAAGCACCTAGCACGCCACCCCGGGAATGTGATCCTCCCACTGACATGACCGCTGCAGCACCGGGCAAACCTCCAGCAGCCTCACTCAAACTAAACAGGTGAAAATAGATTTAAGAGCAACAGGACTCAGTGCCACTGAATATTTTATTTTATTTATTTATTGCTGTGTTTTACTTGCATCTATTTGAAAGAGTGAGTGTAAACACAAAAAAAAACTATTTTATTTTGTATGCTGGAAAATGCAGAAAATAGGTTTAAATGTTCAACAGATTTCAAGTCAAAGTTGCATATAATTAAGTTTTTGCTTGATGCAATGTGCATAAAGTTACAAGATTAAAACTAATAAAACAAGTTTTAAAAAGAGACTTTTTCATTTGATTCAATTTTATCTGATGGATTATGCAGAAAAAAATAGAGCTCGGCTGAAAGGTCTATTGCTTTATTACGTATTCAGGATGTGTATCATGTTTTTAAAAAGTAAAAAAGTAATAAGGTAAAAAAATACTTTTGGATATAAGTAATCAGTAAAGTAATGGGATTACTTTCTTGGAGAAGTAGTCAGTAATTAGTAACTCATTACTATTTTCAAGTAACTTGACCAACACTGTTCGTGACACACTAAAAAAAAATGTTAATTAGCGACAGCTCTCTACTTTAGGCCACTCTGTTCAGGAAGTCTGCCTTGTGTTTAAGATGTAGTATGTGGTTTACCTTAGTTCTGGGTCCAGTATGCGAGGCCTTCCCTGAAAAAAGACGTCACCTGAATGGGACCGTAAAATGTATATTTACCTTTCAGCACAGATGGTGCCTTTCTAAATGCGCAAGCTACCAATTCCATAGACTCAAAGAAACCCCCATGCCATCAGAGATGCAGGCTTTTAAAATGTGTGCTGATAAAAAGAGTTGATGGTCTCACTGCTCTTTAGCCCTGAGGATGTGGTGTCCATGTCTTCCAGAATTTCTCTGCTTTGCATAAAAAAGCTTTGACCTGCATTTGTGAACGGCACCGTAAACTCTCTTCACAGAGAATGATTGGAGGAACATGCAGTGGCCCATTGCAGAATTCACATCTGCTCGTTGTGACGACGCCATCGAATTCACGATGAGCTAATCTTTTTCGTGAAATAGAAAAAATGTTTGAGTTTAAACACATGCTATGTTTTCTATGTTCCACTGTGAATAAACTATTATAAGATTTAAAAATCATTGCATTTATTTACATTTTACAGTGTTTGACTGCTTTTGGAATAGGGATTGTAAAAGCCATACAAAAAAACTACATAAGCCCCCGGGTAACATTAGTAATTGGCTTGCAGCATAACTTTCTCATTAAAACACTATAATACAACTATATTCAGAAATAAATGAAGAAAATCTTCTTGCCATATTAATTTATAGATCAGAACAATGACCTACAAAAGTCATTTATAAGTGAAGGTGGATGTAGTATAATAATATTCAGTATTATTTTTTGTTGTAGACACTGAAAAATGGAAGGAACTGCTTATTGCTTTTGCTACTGTGGTTATGTATGAACGCTTTTAACAGAGAAATCTGTCAGTTTCTTGTACTTCGCTCTTAATTGGCTTAGCCTCTCTGCTTTACTCTTATTTAGAAGCAAAGCATGTTTTATTTACAGTGTAACCCTGAGGTTGATCACAGAAGTCAATAAAGCCTGACAGACACATACTTTCACTTGTTTGCTTGCTGTCAGTCCTCTCCACTTCACTGCACAGGATACCAAACCTCCTGAATACCAAACCAGTGATGCTCTTCTGCTTCTTGCGTCAGTATCTTAATGGTACATTATTGCATTGCTGCATGACCAATAAAGCTAAAGAAAAGTGGATCTGAATGCTAACCTGCCATGGAATCTTTTTTTTACGGCCTTTCTTAAGATTTCCCGACCCCCCTTCCTGCTCTGTGAGGTAGAACCAATAGACCGTGACAAAAGAAATGGAAGAGAGAAATGGTAGCTGATGGTTCTGGTTCGTGCCAAACATAATGGTATGCAGTTCACCTGTCAGTTTATTTTAATGGACATGCAGGAAGATAATTGTGTGACTTAATTGCAACATTTATTTTTGAATTCCGTATTTTTTCTTCTTATTAAATGTCATTTTCTACTCATTTGTTGGTGAATGATAGTCATCATTAAAATAATAAATTCATATTGTAAGTAATAAGGCTGTCACATTTATCTTGCTCTTATGAATTCATTGTTTTACCTGTGGTTGTAAGGTGATGGTTGGAATAAATTAAGCGCAATGAGGATATTTTTTATATAACTCTCTTTATTTGTCTTATTTTCTGTTAGAGATACACCCATAATATCTACTTTGCAATTCTGCTACACATAGTGAAATCTCCGGTTAGATTACTCCAGAGTCCTGCATTACTGCATGCATGCATTATGAAAATTTAGCTGTAAAATGTAAATGAGCTACATAACTCATTTAACTCATTTCTTTAATGTCTTTCACATTCAGAAAAGTATGAGTAATATTCCTTTCCTCTGACTGCCATGAGAAGACTTTCACTGCAGTGATTCTATTTTTACCTCCTTGAATTAGCTTTGTTGAATCATACTTGGTGATTTCATGACGGAGAGGTACATATGTGAAATCACTCCGCACTCAAAGGTTTGTGAGGTTCCTGTCAGAAGTGCAGTCAGAGAAAAGAAACTCTGCTTTTCCCCACACTGATGAAGGGCATCCTGGTGTCCTTGGCGTGGCTGGATGTGTTGCCAGTAGCCAAACTGGAGGCAATAAAGGCAGGTATGACAGACAGCTGGGAGTGCCACCCTTAATTCCTGCTTGATTTTACAGATGCCATGACACACCATATGCAATCACACCTCTGATGCAAACACTTCTAAAAGAGCAGTAGTTCAAAGGAGCCGTTCAATAGGTCCTGTCTATCAATCTGCCCATCCTCCCGCCCCAAGTCTCTCCTCACAAAAGCATTTCTTCCAAGTAACAGCTTGTGGTCGATATCTCCCTGCTGTGAAACACTCTATTTGCCTGTGACACTACGAATATATGCTCACACTCAAGTATCGACACAGATGGACCCGGCGTTATCTTTTTTTTCCACTACTTGTAAATTGTTCTTTGCTGGATAGTAACATGTTGTGTAACTGTGATACATTTGGCCCTGCAATCATTCATTACATCACTGTCATGACTTCATGCTGCCTGTAGTCTCCAAAGAGTGTTTTGTATTTTTTTTTTTTTTTTTTTACGCTGGTGAATTTGTTAATCAAATTAGAAGTGAAACGTACAAGTTAAGTACACATTAGAAAAAACTGCTTTGTTCTCCCTCTTTTCAAAATGGTTTTAGAATCATGGCAATCATAAAACAAACTCAAACTGCAGAAACAGTGAAAGAATCCAAAGTGTTTCTACGGAATGAAAAGAATACCCGTTAATTTCCCCAGAGAAACTTCCAAAGGATCAAAGGCTGCATTCACACAAAGACAGCAGGGTGTGTCAGAGTCTTGCCCCATTTATAAAATTCCAGGTCAACGTCTTTGCTTTGTTTTCTAACTTCTTTTTATTCCACCCTAGAGGTCACGGGTACCATCGTTTCTTGCACTGCTATAGCAGCAGTCAGTTTTTTACTGACCATAGTTTTTGAAGAGGAAATAAATCTTAGCAAATGCTTGCACAAACATGAACACCTGTAAAAAGGCAAATACCTGTTGCGTAGATCCTTTTTCTTGAACGAATGAATTTGTCACAAGGGAGCCAGCAAACCTCAGATAAGAGCTCAAGAGCCTTTCATTTGTCTTCTATACAGATGGATGACAAATGAAAAACCTTTTACAAGGTTTCTTTACAGGGTGATGGTGAACCACAGATTCTGTGGGCTGCAAATGGAAATTAGCTGGTTGCTAAATCTGGCACAAGGCAGCTTTTGAGTTTTTCTGTGTGGTGCCTGCAAAAAAAGAATAAAACCAAACCTACAATGTAAGCACTGTAAAGTTATTGGATGCAATCATAGATCCTGAATGTTGAATGTAAACATATTCTAGTGACACGATGCTCAAATTCTGATGGATGACATAGAGAAAACACCATTTTCTGTGTCTGCTGTATATCTTTAAGAACAAAAAATGTCTTTACTCCTGTCACTGTCAGTGATGGCGAGGACAAGACCAAAGCAAAAACTACAAAAACAAAAACACTTAAATACGCTGAGCTTCAATTTATCCTTTGATTGAGCTATTTGTTGTGGACACATCCATACACTTCTACTAAAGACTTTTGACACTAGACAGCTCTGATGTTTCTTGTCTATGAATGGTAACAGCAGCAGAAATATAGTATGATATATCAGTCTTTGTGACTTCTGTTGGAAAGGTGAGAATATGTTTGCATGCATTGTGAATATACACTACATCATAAGCTTGTCATTTCAAGAGATGGATTAAGGGACTGTAGAGGGATTGAAGAGTCCACATGACCCGAGAACCTTATCAAGATTGGCTTTACAGCAGTCATGATGAGCGAGGAAGATAAGAGAGCAGGAACAGTGCCAGAGTCACCAAGGTCAACAGCAGACTAACGGTCACATCTTCAAAGACAAGCTGAACATCAGACAAACACAAACCTGCCTTTGGGAGACATGATAAAATTGTCCTACGTGTTGGCTATAGTAGATTTTTTTTTTAAATTTAGCATTATTGCTCTGAAATAATAATACAGAAACAGAATAATTAACTGGGAAAGAAAAGATTACACATAAATTCGTGCCAGCTCGAATGCACACAGTAAAACAAATTTACAGTGAATACTTGATGTAATACCCTGTTTCTCTTATTACTCTCTCTCTCTCTCTGTGTCAGGTCCTATTTGTGGTGCTGCCCTGCTATTATAACCCAGCGCTGATTGTAACCAGTGAACCACAAACATTACTCAGGCCGCATACAAATATGTTATGCTAGCTGTTGAAAGGTGGCCAGAAAATGAATCATAAATCTTCCCTTATCTACTGCTGTTCAAATAAATCACTGAGTTAGGAGACGAAAAAGGGTAATTTTTTTCATATTATGGCCCTTTATGGATTTTTAATGCCTGGCGTTTATTACCATGTGATGTACTATTTGCATTACTGAAAGGGGTAACTTCAGATGTCAATAAGAGGTTCACAATAAAGGAAAAGTGTGGGATTCTCATTCAATCCTGATCCCACTATGCTCCCTCCACGACTCCACGTCTGGCTGTGTTATGGTGTCAAATGGGAAATGGACAGAGGCTAATGTAGTACTGCCTGTTGAGAAATATCAAACTGTGTCCACTGCGGGAGGGTAAAGAGCCTTCTTTAGACTATTTAAAAAAAACTATCCCTCATCTTTCCCAGCAACACCATCTGAAATTGGCAGTCCTCTCCATGCTTGAGAAGAGATTAGGGATTCCACGGCTGGAGGATTCAGGTATCTGATAATCCTTAATATTTTAGGCAGGCACCTCTAAAGTTAGATATACAGGTTTGTATCAGCAAAGGTTCTTATTAAAGATGAGCAAGGGATGTGTTTGCATATAAATACATCAGGGAACTGCCCCAAATATGTCATATCTTTGCCTAAGTAGTATATCAAAAAGAACGAGAAATATAGAAATGTTTATTAAGTTAGCTACCAATAAAGACAAAGGCAATTAGACCTCATCAGTGTGAGGCATCCTCATAAAGCACATAGACTCATGATGATAAGAGAGAAGACTTGATCCCACAGAGTCTAGAAATCTGTTGGTGGTCAAGTTAGTAAAGAGGAAGGATAAATTCTTGAAGGTACCAACAAAGCAGTTTTGTATTCATCATTAAATACATATTGATGGTTTTACCAACCACAAGTTTTCCATAATTAATGTCAACTTTAATCATTCATTACCAATTAATGTTAAATTATTGTAGTGTGCTATTATTGTAATGTCTTTACCTTACTAACAACTGTTGTTGTGATTTGGCACTATATAAATAAAATTTTATTTAATTCATTTCAATACAAATACCTTCTAGAAGTCCTAATAAAGTGTTATGTCTTTATATGAAAGTATCATGTGTTTTGGAATTGCTTTTCAACAAATGTAAGACTTCCCTTGCTATTCAAGGTTTTGATAGTCATCTCTGGCCACTGTAACACCTCAACAATAAATCCTGTATTCAACAATTCATACCAAAGAATGGAATAGAAGCAGAATGTTCTTCAGACACCTAAATTGCTTGTTCTTCAGAAAGATAGTTGTAACTCCTGAAAAGTTAAGTTCTTTTGTCAAAAAGAATTGGGTGATGGGTCCTTAAAAATCTGAGCAATCTTACTCTTTTGGGTAAAGGATGAAATGCATTAAAAGGGTTAAGAAGGCTACACTCATGCATTAAATTTATGAATCAAATCATGGTGTGAAAATTACAACTAACTAGAAATAACTGGAAATGGCAAAAAGTGTAGAAAAGTAGGATAAAGCACAATGTTTCTCTCCCAAAGGTAGAGGAGATTAGGTTAAAAAAGACAACATTAATAAAACTGTTTGCCTACTTCCCACCATTGGTTTTACCAGCCCCAAGCATCGATTAGCTTACAGACAGGGCTGAACTGGTAATCTGGAAAACCAGGTATTTACCCGGTGGGCTGATCCACTTTTGGGCAGATGGGCAGACCTTTGCTGTGCACTCATGCACCATGTAGAGCAGAGTAGTGTGGAAGAAGTGATGAAAAGATGGCGCTGAAAAGCTAAAGGATTTGAAGAAAAATAAGCTAAAAAGGCTTAAAACTTTCCTTTTTTGATAAAGCATATCGTTAGGGTTGGATCCTGAGTCCTGCCTTAGTGAGTGAAAATGCTGATTAAAAAAGAAACACTCAATGCATCATGGATTTCCCCAGTAGCCTGCACTTGACTATATCTTTATACACCTCCACATTTAATTGTTAGTTTTTATTCATCTCTGCAAACTTTTGGCAAACTTTTGTTATTATAAGCAATGTCCTCCCACGACAATATTAATGCATTAATGCAATCCCTTGTATTTATCCTTTGTGTCTCTACCGTATATCTTTGCCACAGTACATTGATATTACTGCAATGGAAACATTCTGCAAACCTATCACTGTTCACAAATAATTGCAGTGTTGCACCCAGATGAACGTAGCTAGTTTCTAATCTTCTTATCTCAAACAACAAACACTGATCAATTTTAAAAGCAATACAACTATATATCATGCTACTGCTGTTGTTCATGGTTCCTTCATGGGTGGGAAACATAGTTTAGAAGTTCTGGTAAATTCTCTAGCTAGCAAGATATTAGCTGCTTTTAATATTATTAGAATGAAGTCATGTCAATAACTTAGTTCTAGTGCGGAAAATGCATTGGATCCCAACAATGTTTACACAGGCCTTTCATCCCGCAGTCAAGTCAATTCTCCATCTGACAAGTCACCTGACAGCCATGGTTATGGAGCGATGGCCTGAGCTGGTCATGCCTAAGTGATCTTGATTGATTTGATTCTGCCTACAGTCAATGTTTCAGTTCCGGCGTCAGAGCCCGCATGCGGCAGCACTGTCAATCACAGCTTGAGACAAGGCCTTTGCTAAGTTTGCTGCTGCAAATCAATATAACATCACAGACTGGTATCATGGGATAAATGAAACCCTTGTGAGGAAGTAAGGAAGACAGAGAGGGATGTATTTGACATAGTAGCTTTAGTCTAGCCATGGGAGTGATTATGTTGACATATGGGAAGATTTAGGTCCACTTCCTGATACCAGAGGAAGCGTCTTTTGGTGTTGAAAATGTGGAAAACAAGTCAAGATTTAATTTCAAGAAAGAATAATTTAAAGGAAAGAAGATGAAATATTGCTAAAGTTTTGACATCCATCTTGGAAGCAGAAGAGGCAAATGCTGTCGTCCTTTCTTCAGAAAGAAAACAATGACTGTGACTTAGTTTCAGAAACAGACATTTCCTTGTATTTGCACTACTAAAGTCTGAAATGTAATGTTGGACATACTGCAGAAGGAGCTTTGTCTATTCATATATTAACAGATAATCAGATAATCAATGCACAAGTCTGGTTAATTTTTAACTGTTGCCTGTGAAGTTTTTAGTTGAAAGCTAAGTAAATGATGTGTTTTTGATTATGCATATGCTGAAATTCTTGGCTTCAAAACGTAATTCTTATATTCTTATATTCTTATTTTAAAACTTATTACTTATTGTCCAAGATGTTGTCCAAGATAAGGACAATACTGGACAATACCTGCCACCCATCCACAATGTGCTGGCCAGTCACAGTTCAGTGAGAGATTGAGGTTACCCAAATGCACCACTGAACAACATAGGAAATCATTCCCTGTACAACTCCTCCATCTAATGCACCATGCACAGTGTAATAGTTACACCCTTTTACACATTCTCTACAGTGAAAATAACAAAATAACAACATTTTACAGTTTACATTTTAGAGTAAAATGTCAACCATATATATCTCTGTAATATTCTGGATATTTATAATTGAGCTATATATTAGAGCTTTTTCGTATATTTTGTAACTTTGTAAAATGTTGTATTATTAAATGTAGTTCAGTCTATTACTGTTCGTATTGTCTTAGAGCAACTTGAACCACATAATTTCCTTAGGATTCTGATTCTGATTTCTTAGTAGATAAATTTCATTCTAACAATGATCACAGTCATCTATTCATAAATTCCGAGCATCTTGAATCTATTTTTCACAAAGACAAAAGCTTTTGAAAAGCTTGCAGAGTAGAAATTAAACAATACTTTTGGGACAAAAAGTAACCATTAGGAGGCCAAACTACACAAAGAAACATTTATGGTTAATTAATTTAATGTAATACATCTTAAAGCATATTATATTATCCTGTAATATTTTCATGTATAATATGCTATTATATATCATGTACTGATCCTATATTTGCAGAAAAAAAAAACACAATTTGTGCAAATCACACATTTAATTTCACACAGTGTGTAGCTGATATTACCCTTAGTGTCATAACTGTCGTGCTGTGAGGACTGATAGCTAAAGGTTATTTTAGACAGAGTTGAAGATTGAACAGAAGAATGTCGGTGTTCAGCTGTCAGTTGTTCTCCTTCTGATTTAAATTTGCAAAAGATTACTGGAAATCTCTCCTTTACAACGATTGTGTCTTATACTATTTAAAGCCAACTGGAACAAACCGCTACTATATCGATGACTGAATAGCATAAATCCTTATTAGTAAAACCTGCAATAGCTTTGGCCTTTTAAAGCCATCTTTTTTTTCTTTTTTTTTGCCTGTCCTGTTTGGCTCTTTTGCTATCAGAATTATTGTCTAAAGGCGAAGAAAGATGCCCAATGGATTTACTTTACCAAATGGACCATCCCAGCCTTGCCGTAATGATCTATTTGATTCACCTTTTGTTGTTTATTTTATTTTATTTTCACTTGCTAAATACGGGACCGACTTGACTGGGGAAAAGAAAGGGGAGAAAGAAAGAGGGAAAGAAAAACAGTGGAGAAGAGGGACGGGGATAAAGGGCAAAAAACAAAAACCAACAAAATAGGCAGACAAATATACATATATCGATCACCTGGATCACCTGTTGAGAAAGAAAAAAGAGAAAACAAGCAGAAGAAAACGAGAGCAATACAATAAACAACATCACGATGATCTATGGGAATATAACAGTAAATACTAAATATTAAACATTATTGTGCAGCACGTAAGATCAACAGCGCACAGTGTGCTTTGAGGTAGGAGCCAAAAAGGGTGTAGTTTGTGTGTGTGAGCACCCGTGTGTACACCTGTGAGCATGAGTGCGCTTGTATTTAAAAGGTTCCTTCATGATCTGCTAGAGGGTGTGGGGAGCCACAGCCCCGTCCTCCAGGGCATGAAGCAAGTATGGAGGAGATCAAAACTCCAGACATCCAGAGGCCCTCAGAACACAAGAGACCAACAGAGGGGCAGCCGCGCCACTGTCCCAGAAAGAGCTGAGGAGAGTCCCAGATGAGGGGTCACTCAGCAGCCGCGGAGCAGAAGCCAGGGGGGGTTGCAGTGACATGCCAGTGAGCTCCACCGGCAGCCAGCTGCGCCAGAGTGACGGAGCCCCAGGCCGAGAGGCTGAGGGCACCCCACCTCCGAAGTGGCCCGAGCGAGCCCCGGGCTCCAGGCCCCGACAAGCAGCCACCAAGGAGTGAGCCGGTGTGTACCTGGACGCCCATCCCCGGACACAAAGAACCACCAATGCACCGATGTCTGAGGGCGTCTGCCACTGGCAGGGGAAGTGGTGGTAGGGGGAGATAGGCCTCCATACCTTGGAGGACCTGAGATGTCCCTAGAGAGGTGGCGTCTGATAGCCAACCTGACATATAGACACAGACATACAGGCACACACAGATACAAACATCCATTCCCACCCTCATGCTCTCATATGCAATTAAATTTTAAAGCCATCTTTAAACCCCGAGAAATTCGGAACTTGAAATTTTGTGCTCTTTATTTTCTATTAGTTGTGAGTTTAACTGCTTCTGAAGTCAGTGTAGCAGTGAAGCTGATTTTTATCTGCTTGAAGAGTACAGGGAAAACCAGAAGTCTAAACAAGATAAGAAAAGAGACACTGATGTGCATCTTAGACTGTGAGGATGTTATCACATCTGACAGCTGGACAACTGACCCACCACACCAACATCTGTCAGCGGGATATTACACTTTAGGGGAGCAGTCGCAAATTATCTCTGGCATGAGAGTGATACATATTATGTGCTTTCCCAATATTGTCGGATCAAGTTAAAATGTTTTTTCCTGGTGTGTACAGCACCAACCAGCATTCACCAGCTGGATCACAACAACTTCAGCTAGGCAAATGAAAAAGACACCTCTTCCAAACTCATTATAATGGAACAGCTGTTCCAGTGGGGACTTTCCAAAATCAACAGTCACTTCCTGGACAGCTTGTGACAGCCACTGCTCGGTCTTGTAAGAGAGCTGAAGACACTCTGGCACTGCCTTTTCTCATTCTTAACACATCTCAATTTGGCATGCTACTGTGGTATTCTACTCTCATACCAGCATGTGTAGAAAGTTGGCAGTTCTTACTAATGTTTTATGGCAGTGACGACGGGAGGAAAAACAGCAAATTTGAACTGATGAGGTTCTCGTTTTGTGGTGCTGGAAACTAGAGCGCAGTTAGTTTCTTTCTCCCTGGGGCCACCTGTGCTGCAATTAATGCACATGACCACCTATCCAGCAAATGGGACATGTATTCTACTGAGAGTTTGCAGCCTCATGTTTATTCAGGCGCCTTGCTGTTGCATGTCATGAATCAAACCATTACTTGACAACTAAATCTCATTAGGGGGATATTTGTTTGTTTGTGTGTATGTGTGTTTGTGTGCATGAGAGAATGACTGACTGAGAAAAAGATAAAAGGACAGAGTAAGGACAGTCTGGCAGACTGGAGAGGGATAAGTAACAGTGGGATGGAGAACGTGGCTTGCTGACAGATGTTCACCATCGCAGTTGTCCAGGTCAGCTAGCACAGCCTAATGGGTGATGTCCAGGTGTTGTGATCGGTTCTCAGTGGACACACATGTGGGAAAGTAGGCGCACAGATGTCCAGCTCCAGTTTGTGTTGATTTACACCCAGATTGAATATAAGAAAAGAGGACAGTGTATTATGACAGAGTCATGCTTGTGTGTGCCAATGAGCTCTAGTTTGGACATACATTTGTTACATACAGTATGTATTTGTCCAGGTTCTGTATACATCTGTAACATGTGTGGCTGGGTAGTGGAAACTATTTAATGATCCAACACTTCAAACAGGTTACTAGAAATCTGCCAATATTCAATAGAGCTTCACAACCAGGGAACCAGGGATGATTTGTGGCAGCAAGATTGTAATGTATGAATGTAGCCATCAGTCCAGCAGAGATTTACCCACACAATGCATTTAATTAAATGAAGTCCTGCTCAGTTTGCTCCAGGTGTGGACAACTTTAATTTCTGAGAGAAATATACGGAAAAACCACACTGCAAAAATAATACACAGAGACATTAGCGTGCACTGCTTAGGTAGATAGTAAACTCAGAAACAATTGACTCTTTTTTTTTTCTGTATTCATTTTCAATTGCTACCTAATCAGTGCTTGCTGGGTAGTTGCATTAATTCACTAAAACAATCCATTATAAAAGGCGCCACCAAAGGGAATAGAAAATGGAATATTTTTCTGTCCAAACTTTATAACATTTCAATCACAAACTCATTGCACCTGCAGTATGAATAAACTTGTAGCTTATTATTCAGCGAAGATTAAACTTTTTAATTATTTCTATCCTCGGAAAACAGCAGTCCGTGTATAAGTGGTATGTATCAGTCATATGATTGGAATTTTCTTTCGCTCAAGAACGAACTCATAAATAAAAAAAAAAGTGTGTGTGTGTGTGTGTGTGGGGGGGGGAGTGTATCTTTATATTCTTTCTCGTTTACTTTAGTTCCCCTTTTGCATCCAGTCAATTTCTATTCTGAGTCTCAATGTGCATATGTGTGCGTGAGGGTGTGATGTTTAGTTTTAATTCCCTTGTCTTGTCAGTCATATTCTATTCAGCTGTGATCCCCCAGGTGTGTCCACTCTGCCCTAATGCCCTTCTGTGTATATATCGTCCACATGTCCCTCTGTTCTTTGTTATGTCCTCCCTCATTGTGGTTGTAGCTTCTGTCCATCAGTCTTCCTGTCAGTCAGTCAGTGCCCTGTTATAGTTTTGCTTGTGTTTTCATCACCTCTAACTAGCAATAAAGCTGTGATTTTGAGTTTAGTTCCCTCATTCCCCATTTCACATGACAGTATGCTGATCAGATATTTTTTTTATTTTAAAAGGCATACAATGTATACGGCAGTCGTTCACTCATAAAGTAGGAAACAATGTTTTTTGCTTATATTTGTGTTCTAGCTAATTAGGAGGTAGAAGCACTTCTAATAAGAAGGACCTCTTCTAGTTTAACTTATATACAGTACTCAAGCGACCTGTCTAATTACCTCTAATATCATCTCAACAGGTGTCCCTTAATCCCCCCCACTCTGTGGTCTTGTCACTAATTGTTGCTTCCTTTTCAATCTAAACAGCCTAATATGTCATTATGCAAATATGCACTTATGAATGTGTTTGCCCTGCAACGTTGTCAGGAGTTCCTGAATTCCAGCAGTCAAGAAGGAAATGCCAGCAAATTTATCAATGTGCAGAAATAGAATTCAGTTTCAGAGACAGGAAAGCGGTGCTTTCAGTGCTGTCACACTTCTGCCTTATTTACAGGAAACTAAATCTCTCTCTGGCTGCAGTTTAATGAGGCGATGGAAATATTTTTTTTTTCAAATAGTGAAATAATTTTTGTATTTCTGAATGGATATACTGATAGGTCTGTGCTTCATAGTTAATTTCACTTTTTTAGGTTGCATAATTAAGTAAGGCAATCTGTTGTCTGTGATGAAAAGTGTCATAAAATGAGCTAATTACATTTTGCATTGATTTTTTTTATTATTATTATTTGTATATTTTTAGATAAATATACATAACCTCTATTAAAAGTGACTGAGTTACACAGGCAATATTAATTTAAATACCTTGCAAACTTTAATTACTTTTATAATTAATGTTCTAAGGGCCTTGATAGTATAAAATTCTTTACCTGAGAACAAAAATGTTATTTTGTATCTGAGGCAGGTATATGTCAGGACAGCTCTTTGAATTATGCATGTAGCCTCCCACAGTTTATTTAGCAGCTCCACCTCAGCCATCTAGACAGCTTCACTCCCTGAGTTGTTTTTGCTTGTTATTCAAAGCTGTCTCTGATTGTCGGCATAGTTAAAATTGTCATATAGGGCCCTATTTTAAGTTTGCAATTGCTTAGGTATGTGGTGCACCAAATAGTGCTGTTCATACACTAAAGGTGCAACTTCCCCAGAGTGCTTCTCAAAAACACTCAGGGGACATGTATTCAAAAAATGCTGATGTTTCTCAAACTTTAAACTAGCTATGTCACTGTTGTTAGTGAATATATCTTAATATGCAATCTATAAGATAGCTACTGTGAAAATATATTAAGTGCTGATGCTTGTATGGAAATCTTAAGCCTCCAAGCCTCAACATTTCATCTGCTAAGACCCTTAGCTACCTACTGTAATGTCTCCTTGTGACAAGTAACTATAAGTAGCTTTAAAAGTAGTTGAACAAACTAATACAATATTGAATATAAGGATTGTTTTTAATAACTGTGTGAAAATCCTTTACAATCAATAACTGGAGTCTAGAAGCTATAGACATCACTAAATGTTGTTTCTTCCATCGCTGCTTATTTTGTGGGTCTTTTTACCTTCAATTGGCTTTTACTAACCAAAAAGCATGCTGAGAAACTCCTGGGTTGCTTTTCAGTTTGCTTTAAAGGGTAATTATCCATGTTCATTGTGTGAATACTTCATTTGGCTGAACAAGAGTTGAGAGTGTAGCCATATACAACTCAGAATACATCCTGTGATTTTTGCCTAGAGTTATATGGGGGGCATGCCATCAAAACAAGCAAATTTAAAAATTAACATAAAATGTACCAAAGTAAAGCAATCTCTCTCCTTTCACCTCAGGCAGCACTGTCAAAAAGTGCCATCTTGTGGCCACAACTGGCTATTGTTGCTAAAGGTTTGGCTTGTTTTGTATTCTTAGGCAACTATAGCTCTCTCCATTTTATATTCACTCATCTCCCATTAATAATAGCTTGAGCTGGGCAGGCTGGAAGGCTACCAGCTTTTTTCTGGTGGTTCGTGCATACGCATAAACTTCTAGTCTTTCACAGTAAACTGACAGGAGACCAGCATGTGAGGCAAGCTGCTGCGTCCTCTGCTTTCACTGATTTGAGATCAGTTACAATCTGCACTTTGTATGGAAGCATAGCTAGCCTTAGCAAGTAAATAAGCTTCATTGATTTATCATCATATCAGATGAGCTAGTTTCCTTATGCTAACCACCTTGGCCAACATGTGTGATGTAGAGAAGACAGTATATAAAAGCTGTTAATAACTCCTCCAGTACATCAGAGGGGGAAAGCTTTGATGATGATAGAGAAGAGACAGCAGCTCTATGTCTAATAAAACAGGCAAGTTAACCAGATGCAGACTCAACCTGTACTTTGACATTAGGATCTATGATAAATTATTTGGTTGACTGAATGTAATAAATTTAACCAGATGTTTTGCTAACATTCCACCTTAATCTGTCATTAATAATGTTTAATATTAATAATTAACATGCTGCTCAAGCCTTTTAATTCAACTAAAGTTTTCTTTGTTATTAATCTATTTGAACATACTTTTTTATTCTTACTTTTTACTCAAGCAATACAGTTTTGTGTGTAGTAAATGGTTTCATAGTGTTTTATTGTTTCCTTTCCTAAAAGAATAGTTTGAACATCTTGCTGTAAAAGTCACCATACACCCCTAATTCAGATCATCAATAAGCCCTAGTGACCCAGTTCCATGTTGCGGTATGCTTTGGATCACAAACTGTTTCTATTCTTCTCTGTGCTTTTCTTTTTCCATCATTAAATACAAAACTTGGCTTTGACTGTCCAAAGAACTTTTTTCAGAATCGTGCAGGCCTGTCAGTGTAATGACTGCCCTCCCTCTTACGGTTCCATCTTTTTGGCGTTCTTTTCCCCACAGTGCATTGCAGTAGTTAAGAAATATGGAAAAATGCCTGTAAATAACTAATATGAAAAATTCCTTCACATTTATGCACATTGTACTGTATTTTTATGGATTTTTTTTTTTTTACAGTATAATTTGTCATACTTGCATGTTTTAAAACATCGAAGAACCAATAATAACCAAAATACGAAATGCATTTTTTTTAAATAATAATTTCATTTATTAAGGGTGAATAAAAACTTTTCAAAGTTACCTGGTCCTATGTGGAAATGTAATCAGTCTTGTTTAATCAGGAATTAACTGTGATTCAGTTTGACTGGCCAAATTACTGCTAGACATGTTGAATTAATAGTACAGAAAGAAATATGGAAAAATGTTTTATTGTCCCAAATCCCATAGAACAGTTTAAAATTTTTAAAAGCACCACAGTTTTTACATATCTCTGTATGAATGATATGCATGAAGTTCTTTTCTACTGCTATAAAAAAAACATAATTGCGACTGTATGAAAGAAATTACAATAGCTATATGTTAGTTAATTTATGTAGCCCACTTAACAGTGCTTATGCTCATTTTCTTAGATATAGTTGTATACCAGCTTAACATAAGCTGATAACAAGTGATTTAGACTACACAGCAGACACTTCAAATGACAACATTTATATATTAAAGTGGGACACAAAAGCAAATAAGTCTAATTTGCAAAAAAATCTCCCCTGTTAGCAGTTTAGTTTTTCTCTGGATTATTTCTCCTTAATAAAGTGGGTCAGAAATTGTTAAAAAAAAAAATCTTTATTTGACTAAACTAAAATTATTTTAGTGAGAAAACACCAAACCCAACTGTGACATTTAGAATACAGACTGAATATACTGTATTTTCTATACTGTTCCAACCTTTGGCTGCTGCAAATATTGGAAAATTGTCTTCGAAAGCAAGTGTTTGAGTTGACGTTACAATTCCCATACTGAGTGACTCCCAACAGTGCATGCCAGTGAATGTTTCACTGTCGACTGATTAGATAAAACCCTATCTCTGCTGGCCAAACAGCAAAAGTAATGCACTATCAGTAGTAGATAATAGGATATTGATTGATTAAATTGCTGTCAGCACAATTTCTCTCTCTCTCTCTCACTGTCTTGCAAATATAAATACACAATTTGAGAAGCATGTTATCTGCTTCATCTGCTTCAGGGTGCTTTCCCTCCCTGAGTAGCTTAGGAATGTGTAAGTGTTTATGTATGCGTGTATGTGTGTGTAAGTGTCCTTTATGTCTGAGGATTTGGATGGAAAATCCCCATATCTGACAGCAGAGTCCATTAAGATTCTGCACAACACGCCTGTTGAGGTTTCACTCAAGGGTGGAGGGGGTATTCTCTAGCTTACTCGGTCTCTCTCTCATTCTCTCTATTCTCCACCTTGCAGCTCTCTCTTCTCCCTGCTCCCTTATATTAGATACACACACACACACACACACACACACACACACACACACACACACACACACACACACACACACACAGCTACAGTCTGCTACACCTTCCCTACCCAAATGCCTTCTCTCTCTTTCTCTCTCTCTTTTTTATTCTCTCTCTGCAACACACTTGTTTCCAACCTGTCATTTGAGCTGCAATGGTACTGCAGCACAGTCAACTAAGGAAATGTCTTCACATGCATACCCCTACCCAGCAAAAAGAAGAAAGAGAAAAACCTCTGGCATGGCGGCACTGGCAACAGAGAATAAAAGAGATGGCAGCAACATGGAAAAGTGAGGAATGCATTGGAGAGAATGGACACAGAATGGATGCTGGGAATTTATATTTTACCCTCATGCGTTGTTATTTATAGTCAAAAATACAAATCACGTTCCACTTGCATGCCTCGATTGCCACTTTGGCCTAAAAGCTCTGTCATTTTTAACTCTGACCTTGGCTCACAGAGATCTTTGAATGTACAACTAAAAAGATAACAGCTGGCATCAGGATTACTATGAAGTGACTTGCAATTGAGAAAAAACTTTAACTCTGTGTGTCAGAGTTCAAAGAACTGTGAAGCAACATCATTCATGAAAATTATCTTGAAAAGGAGAAATAGTAGGACATAAATGTATGTGACTTCCAAAAAAAAACTTGTGCACTTGACCTGTTTAGTAACATCAAGGTATTATTTGTAGCTCACTTGTATTACCTATATTTGATATTTTAACTTGCACTCTGCATGCTGTCTTTTATGTGGATTAGGGCCAGGGCACTACAATTGGTGTGCCTGAAAATGTCTTTGTTACTTGATGAGTGATGAGTGCTGTCATCACATAATCACAGAACAACAAAGGCAGCAAAAAAATCAAAAAGACCTCTTTTTATTTGGCTCCTCAGTCACCTTCAGCAACAGATTCTACTCATCTTTGTGTGCAAGGTATGCCTAATGAACAAATCTACATTTCACATAGACTTACCTATCACAGAGTTGTGCTGGTACAGCATTACACAAAAATGTATTGATGTTCACTATCTCTTGGTATGTCTCTCTGTGTTAGCCCTGCAATGGATTGGTAAGGCTTTATGCCTCATATGACAGCTGGTATATCCTCCAGCTAAGCTGGACAGGCAGTTGACAGAATTGATGAATGACATCGATTTAACTCAATTGAAGTTGAAAATGCCATTCTGATATGGAACAATTATTTATATCATTGTACTGATTTTAACATATCTCCAGGATGTTCAGTGTGACCTGGATTCTTGCCTCTATGTTCATACCACTAGATGTCATGAAAAAGTTCAGTATAGGTCTGCTTTTTTTTGACAACCTCTCATACACATCTCACACATATTTGTGAGAAAAGCAAATTCATGATCGCAAGATGTTACCTCCCAGGGTTCTGGCGCGTCACCATTCTCAGGGACACATTCCTTTTATATATTTTCATCTGAGGCCTATCCCCTTGTTGCCTGATGTTTTAGGAAGGGAAATATTTATTGCATTAAAAAGGCAGATAAAACACTCCAGGGTGCCCCTAATTGGTAGTGGATAATCGTTTAAGATAATTTTGTCACTGTATGCTCAGCCTTTGTTGGGCCCAGGAGTCCAAGATTTCCACACGGATATAAATAAGGTCTAGCAGTTTGGATTAATAAACAGGAAGCAGCTAATGTAGTGCCAGAGAAAAAATACATTTGGGATTAAGAACTAACTATAAAAATGTAAGAATTCTTCTTCTGTGGACACTTTGCTAACCAGCCTAACCATAAATATAATTGCCTCCAAAATCATTCAAGTACATTTTCTATTTTAATAAGGCCATTAACAAGGCAATATTATAGACAGTGCATTTGACAACATGACTCATAAGATGTGTCACAGTAGAGAAAACAGTGGTTTGAGACTATTGCATGACCGGAAATTATTGCATGCTTTCATTGTGTGCTATGAATTTGTGATCTTGCTGCTTCCAAAAATAAGAAACAGGTCTGTGACCACTCGCAGTCACCTGGTCATCAAAGTCTTGGCTCCATTAGCAGACTGACTCTGTCTTATTGCACCAAGTTTGCAATTACATGCAATCTGTTTGCAACAATACAGTGATTGTCTTTGATAAATCAGTGACAACTGTAAATCTAATGCCATCTAAATACATGTAAAAACCACGTTAAACATGAATTCACATTCATTGCTTACATTCAATTAAAGCCACAACCGCATCGATTTTAAATAGAAATTCCTTCACAAATAGTGACAGAATATAACCAGAATACAACCAGTTCTTAGCCAGCTAAATCAGCTCCCCTGTTGGTAAGAGATGTACCACAGAAGAGTTCTATTAATGCAGCCTCTCTGCATTTACAAATTAGATGTCAACCTTTATCTGTCTTAGAGTGACTGCAGTCGGTCTGAGTTGGGCCACAATTGTATGGAGACAGGTTGCATCGTAATAGGTAACCTGTGCAATCACCTTGCGATAGGAAAAGGTCGCCCAACCTTTGTGGTCAAACTGCAGTCGGTCAGTGAATACAAAAAAACAAGGTGGCTGCAGTCATATTTTGTTCGCTAGTGGGACTGAACATTAGGTGCCATTAACCATTAGATATATTTTATTGACTTCACCTGTGTTTTGAATGTTGTGGCTCATTATCTTTTATTGAAAAATTATGCTTTTTTGTTAGAATAAATGTTGAGTGCTAACATTTCCTAGTAAGAACAGCCTGTTTTTACAACATATAAAAGAATGCAGCAATTTAGAACCATTTCCCACTACTGATCCATCTATCAGTGGTGCATTACAGTTTTTTCTGATTGCTTAAGCACATTTTTTGTAACTATTGGCTAATTTTGCAAAACTCTTCACACAAATAAGAAAACCTGTCACCCAATAATCAAAACATTGTAGTTCTCTTGCAAAAGCAAACACAGCTAGATTAACTCTTCACACCTTCGTAAAAATGGTGTTTCCGTATCAAACAGTACACACAAGCCATCATCTACTAAGCACACAATGTGCCAACTGCACACTGATGGTATGAATACAAAACACATCTGGCTTTTGCTTTCTCTGTGCACAAGGTAGGCTATGTCAGTTTGAGCTCATACTTCTGTCATAGATCCATAAGCATAGAGGGATCCAAACTTCAAGTACTGGTGTTTGTTCAAACACATCAAAACAAACACAAGTGTTTATTTCCAAGTATAGGATTATTTGCAATCGCCATAATGACTATATGGGTTACTTGGTCTGCAGTGAACATGCTTCCTCTGCCCCCAGCATCTGGTCATCTAGCAATTCTGTAAAGTAACAATTTCAGTATTTTTACATCAATGGTATTGGTGTGTTTCTCATTGGCATACGGCAGTGCTACAAATCTTTGTGCGAAGTGACTGTACTAACCGATTCTCATTTCAAGATGTCCTTATGGTACTTGCTACAGTGTAGCGGCTCGAGTTAGGCTGGACCCGTTGGCCAGCTACCCTCAGGGTCATTCCACGGTTGATTACATGGTCCACTATTGTAGCTCTGATGTCATCAGCAATTCTATTTCTTACTCTTCCTACCCTTCCTCTCCCCCCTCCTCGTCTTCCTCTTGCTCCTCCTTGTCCTTGTCGTCCTCTTCATCCTACTTCTTCACCTCCACGTCCTCTTCCTCGGCCTCCTCTACTTCTCACTCTTTCTACTCCCTCCATTGTACTCCGCACACACAGCTTACCTGTATTATAGTGCTTAGGCTGATTGCAAAGTGAACTAATTATCTAAAAAAGTTTTCACATGTGAAAGTGTGCCAGACAGTTGGCAAATTAGTGTTAATGATAGCCATACATGTGTATACTTTTGCTAGGAGTGTGTTGGAAATTTGGTAATTGAGTGTTGTGCAGTGAATTGTGCCTACAGTTTTGCAAAGTGTGTTACAAAATTGCAAACTGAGTGCAAAGCAGTTTTTGTGCTTTTAGTTTTGCAAACTCAGTGAGTGGTTTTGCTATAAGTCTGAATAGTTTTAGAGATTGTGCTACAGGAATCACAGTTAGGGTTTAAGCATTCAGAAAAAACTGTAAAGGGGTAATCAGGAGGTAACTCTTTAGACAGATGTCATCCCTTTAAGTCACCTTGAACACAAAACAAATTACAAAAGAACAAGTCACATTTTTAAATCAGGGACAAGGCTGTAAACAAACATGTTGTTCTAACCGGACGCATACAGTACATCACCACACAAACCAAGAAGAGAGCTTCTGCACTCATTCTGGCTCCTGTTAGCAGGCAGTGGAAAGATAAAGATGCCTCAAGGCCATATCTATCTCTCTGATATCTGCACTTCAGGATCTTCTAATGGCATCGCTATGCTTTCCGTGCATAACTTTAAGTGCAAAAATATCCTCAATATGTTTGCTTTTTAAGGATCTGAATGTTTTTGGCAGTCTGCACTTCACTGAGATGAAAGCTTCAAGACACGTTGTGAAACATATTATGCCAGCAGATGGTAACAGAAACAATTCCTGGGACTATTTTGTCAGCATAAAGAGTATACCAAAACTCACATGAATCTCAGAGACTACTTAGCTGTTCTGAAAAACCCTTATCAGCTAATTACGTTTTAAAAATCATAGAAATCAACCATAAATGTCCACATTCACCCAAATATGTTTCACATCACAATGATATTTCACAGCAGTCGTCAAGTGAGTGATAGTGTTGCATGAAAACTACGACAACATAACTTCATTATGATTGTGATGAATTAATTAGCTTTACTCCTCAACATGAGCCAACAGCTGGAGTGTGAAATAGACACAAACACATCTTAATCCTTATTTAACTTAAGCAGCGTTTCCTTTCTTTCTTTCTTTCTTTCTTCCGAGTGTTTTCCACATCTTTCCCCCCAAAACACACACACGGTATCTATTGTTTTTGAAATTAGACACATGGCATTTCACGTGCAATGATTGCTTGGTGTGAGGGGAAGAAAAAAAAGTGTAGAAGGACACAAAAGGACACTTTGGGCCTGGAGTGCTTTCTGGAAATGTCTTTGAAGTCAGATATCTTTGTTAGAGAGAAGTGAAAGCTGCAAAAAAAAAAGGTGGGACTTACAGAACTTATATAAGTCTCCCAGATGGTACTGACTGCATTTGATTGATGACAGTGAGGCTATTCTGGAAAGAAATTTGTGATAGGAGTTTCATCACAAATATTGCTTTGTTGTCACACTAAAAAGAATATTTATTACTAGCTCAAGATTGTGTGTATGTTTTAATATTTTTATATCTGGAAATCTCGTCACAAGGACATCTGCATATGTATTTTCACAAATCCACAAATACATGCAGATGCATACACAGTGTCAACCTGAGGATTTTTGATGCAAAGCCTAACTTAAAACAAAAAAAAGAGAGTGAAAGAAAATAAAAAGAACAGCTTCACACATTTTCTGTTAAAGCAATGTTCACCCAACCATAGAAGCCGGACAGCAGGAGCTCCTTGTAACACCCCTTCGGCTTTGTCTTTTTCACCCCGCATTCTCATTCATCTCACCTTGTTTATTTTTCCACTAGTTCTGAGGGTAATGGAAACAGGCAGGAGAGCCAATTGTAGACGATCCCAATGAAATTACCCCTGGAGAACAAGGCACGCATCAGTTCCCAAGCCGACTAGGTCTCGGTATTGATAGCCCCAAGATGAAACTGCTTCCCAATTAAACTCACTCATGTGTTTAAAAAAAAACCAAAACGTGAACTAATACCGTCCCTTTTTTGACAGACCCACACGGGCCACAGGAAGGTAAATCGCAATTTCACCCAGTGCACTTTTTTCTTTCTCTTTTCTTGTCTAGTTTTACTCAGAGGCTTGCGGTGAATAATTGACTTTTGGCATCGGTTAACAAACAGTAAGCCTGACTGCAAGAAGCAAGTTTCACAGGACAGAAACAAAGATGCCCTGAACAAAATTTGTAATGTGTATTAATGATGTAATTAAAGCCGCAATGACTGACGAAAAAATTGCCTCTTTATAAAAGCCGTTTTCACTGCATTAAATATGCGTAACTCTTCCCCTGCTAAAACGCATTCCAACTTTCTCACACACATTTTTCAACATGTCTCAAAGTGACTAAAAATGAAAACACATATTTCTTTTTGTTGGAATAATTTGATAGTGACACAGCTTCCAAACATAAGTTATTATAATCAGCTGTCATCTCAGACCCAACCCTTGTGAGAAATTACTCAAATTAGTTTAACTTTGTTTATACAGCAGTGATGAATTCACAGAGTTCAACGAAATATGAAATAAATACTGTGTCATCTACAAATATTTGTGTAAGGAATGATTACATTGATTTTTTTTTTCTGAAGACATTGAAGAACTTGTTACTAAAATCTATGACTATAATGTCATAGAGAGGCCATCCAATACATAACAAAAACGCATTTTTAATCAATGTAAAGAAGCCTCTGGTAGTAGAAGTTTGAAATAACCTGTATAATAACAGACTGTCAGTGCAGTTTTCTTTCTTTTAAATTAAATATACTGTAAACATAATTAACCCATTTACCATCTGCAGAAAATGTGTCACTCAGAAATCTGTCCATGTATGTAGTCATGTCAAAAAGAAAATCTTCACAGAACTCTATGTAGTCCTGCTAAAAACTACATACACTCATAAGAATTCATGGGGTAGGCAGCATGTGTGACCATCTCTATTAAAGCAGACATTTTAGCAAAATGTTAACACAGCATTACAATCTTCTGAGGAATAGAGGTCCCAGAAAATCCATCCTAGTGTCTGACCAAGCAATGTTCAGAAAAACTGCAAAACTCTACAAAACTCTACAGGTTGCAGTTAGCATGTTAACTGTTCACATCATGATGGCATATTAAAAAAAGACTGACCGATTGCTTGTCTGGAAGTGATGCCAAGCATCTCTAACAGAATGACTTAGGTTTGCAAAGTGGCATCTGAAACCATAAAACCTCTGGAACAATGTACTTGGACAGATGAGCGAAACGTGCATATGTCTGCCCATAACGCACAGATCCATGCATATCAGAAATCATACCTCATAACAACAGCCCAGCATGGAAGTGAAGGAGTTATGATTTTGGTGTTGTATTGCAGCCAATAATGAGCCAACCATGAACTTCTCTGTAGTCAAAGAGTCAAATATGAAGCCATGTGTCTGACAGCTAAAGCTGAAATTTGGTCATGCAACAGGACAATGATCCCCAGCAATAAACCTACAACAGAATGGCTGAAAGAAAAAAAATCAAGGCAATCAATGGCCAGACCTCAACCTGATTAAAATGCTTTGACAAGAACTTAAGAGAATTATGCATAAAAAAAATTACAATTACAATGAATGTAAAGGAAAAACTACACAATAATGTGGGAGACTGATAAAGTCATACAGAAAACAATTGTTTCATCTTATTGCTGATAAAAGCTACTTAATCATGGAGTGTATTTAGTTCTCCAACAGGATTCCCAGACATTCATGACAAACCAATAGGTAAGCAGAAACCTGAAAAGGTGCCCCTGGCATCAAATGGCTGGACTATGGAGAGCACCTGCTTCAGTGCTCAGTGGGCATGAAATTGAACAGAATAGTAGTGACACAGGGTATCATCATGCATCCGTTTATTTTGCCAGAGTGTTTTTTGCGTGCTTCCATGATTTTGTAACTGTGAGCAATGTTCCCCTGTGACAATGTGCCAGGGCACTGGTGTTTTGTTTTTTGTTTCTGTTTGTAACCAAATTCATATGTGAAGGGGAAATGAAAGAATTGCTTCACAGCACTCATTTTCTGTGAATTTTCCGCTTTTGACCAGCTTGTTGATGAATACAAATAATCCAGGACTTGGCAATGGAAGCTTCAGGAATTTAAAAATACAAAGTTCTGTGAGTTGTATTGTGAGTAATATTGGGTTGTACCGAGTGACCCACTGCCAGGTTCACAACGCTCTAGGAGGTTTAATGCAATTAAAAGTTTCACTGTTTTGAGACATAATTCATTTCCCAACAATAGTCTTTCAACATTCTAATGCAAAAATTAGAGAAAATCTATAGTATAGTTAGAAAATATATGAGCTACTGGGTGATACAATTTCAGCAAATCCTTAACTTCATGCTTCGTTTTACATTTCAAATATCAGTGGCTTATCCAATTTCTGTGGTCTTTTATGTCTATCCAGAATTAATAGCCCAGAGGACCCCTCTATAAATGAGCGACCTTATTAATAAAACAACAGTGCTGCTCCAGTACTCAGGAACTGAGATGGCACTCAAATCTCACTCTTAAGAAACCTTGGAAGACTGTAAATATGAGCCAAGGGGGGTTAACCATTTTCCTAACATGCTTTCATCACCTTTATTAAAGCTGCATTTGGCTTTTTTCCCTTTTTTGGAAGCTGTACTGGAATATTGCCACGCCAATAATAACAGTATTCCACTGAAATTATAACCCATTTTCTAAAACCCTAATCCCTCAAAGAAATTGTCCAAACCTAGCTCAGTAACTAGCCACTGTAGCAAAGCACAGCAGGTTTCTGGGGTTTTCTTTAATGTATTTGGGGAATTTTACACTTTCAGAACTTCTATTTTACCCAAACTGTAAAAAATTTAACCCGTACTCAAAACAGCCTTTTTCTTTATTACACTAAAAGCAAAAATATAGTTTTGAATTGATTATATAATAACAACCTTCTTAAATTGCCATATTAATTTTTTTTTTATTGGTCATGTTCTTTAATTTTATATCATTAATTGCACTCCTTTGTAACAGTTATTTAAATTATTCCACGTTCTGCAATACTTTCATACTGGTAGACCAAGCTGCCAGTACCTTAATGTACATTAATTAGCCAATTTATTAGGTCAGCCTAATGACCTTCTTGTTAACACAGATATCTCATCAGCCAGTAACATGACAGGAACTCAATGCATTTAGCCATGCAGACATGACAAAGATGGCCTGCTGAAGTTCAAACTGACACTGAGCATCAGAATGGGTGGAAAGTGGGATTTAAGTGACTTTGAACATGGCATGGTTGCTGGCGCCAGACAAGCTGATCTGACTATTTCAGGGAATCCTGATCTACTGGGATTTTCGCAAACTACCACCTGTACTGTTTATAGAGAATGATCTAAGAAACAGACAATATACAGTGAGCAGCAGTTCTCTGAATGAAAATGCTTTATTGATGTCAGAAATAAAAGGAGAATAGACTGACTCCTTCAAGCTGACAGTAAGGCAACATTAACTCAAATTACCACTTGTTATAACCAAGATATACAGAAGAACATCTTTGAATGCAGAAATACACATCCTATCAGCTCAGAACAGGAAACTAAGGCTACACTTTGCATAGGTTCACAGAGAAGACTAGAAAAATGTTGTCTGTTCTGTTGAGTCTGTGTTTTTGTTGTAATATTCAGATGGTAGGGTCAGAATTTAGCAGTGTGAGGGATATTTTCTTGGCATACTTTGGACCCAATACTACCAGTTGAGCATTGCTGCTGAGCATGAGGGTCTCTTTATGACCAGATCATCTCAGACCCTTGAGTGTGACAGTGGGCTCTCATTGTGCTCAAGTGGTTTACACAACCAGTAGATCTCAGTTCAATAGAAACCCTTTGGGATATGGTGGAACACGAGATTTGCATCATGGATATGCAGCTGACAGATCTCCAACAACTGTGTGATGCTGTCATATCAATATGGAACAAAATATCTGAGGAATATTTCCAGCACCTTGTTGAAGCGATACCATGAAGAATTACAGACGTTCTGACGGCAGAAAGGTGTCCAACCCAGGACTGGCGAGGTGTATATTCTCTATAACACTTTTGCAGTTGAGACTGCAAAAGTGTTTACCGGTCAATTCTGGCTATGGTTTTATATAGAAACCACACAGACTGAGTAATGAGGTGTCATCTATGCAAATCAGTGATGTCTGTAGAAAGCAAAGAAGTGACAAGCCTGAAAATGTTACACTCTCTGACAAGTAGGTCACGAAACCACAACCTATAACGTGGTGGAGGGGGGGCATGATTCACATCACAGACAAAGGGAAGAGAAAAGCTGAAAAAGGGACATATTGACAGTAGCTGCTGAGTCAAGTAATGGCTACGAGGGGACAGTCTAATTATAACACTGTAGACAGGCTCATGCTACTTCACAATGCATGTTTTTGTTGTGGCGAAGTGAGTCATATGACAATTTTTAGTGGCATTTTTTCTTTGAGGTCTTTGTCTAATTTGCTGTTTTGGTGGCCGCAGAGAATTGGGCAGCAATGTGGAGAAAAAGAACAGCAGAAAAGAAGAAAACTCACAGGAATATGGAGATGACAAGTCTGAAGGACGAGAAAGATTTCATGCACAAGTATAGATTTTAGACAGAAAGGGAAATGCATAAAGCAGAATTGAAATGTGATGTTTGACTGCCAGCCTAAAAACAAGGGCTCAGTAGGAGCACTTCCAGAGCTGACAGTGTTTTGAGTTATGTTTCTTTTGTTGTTAAGAAACAGAGAAATATGAACATCAAGAGAGAAGAACCCTGTGCCAAGTGTGTGAACGTCTTACACTCAACGAGGGATATTGGGATGTCTGCCACAAGGGTGTTAGAAGGCTAGCAGCTTGGAGAGACAGAGTGAGGCACATGAATGAGCAATGCAACTCGCATAACTCCAGTGCAACACAGCCTTCTGCGCTGCATTCTGCCCCAATCCCTGCTCGTTACATAACACCATATTACATCCAAATTCCCCAGAGTACAAATGAACCAAAATTGGCATACTTGGATTCAATAACACTTTCTTATTTTTCCATTTTGATTTCATACCAAAATAGAAATCAGTCCTGAAAGGATTGGGCTGGCATTTTTATTTATTTATTTTATTTCAAAGACTCCATGGTAAAAGACAAAATGTTAGCTTGTTTCTCCTCTATGCTGCTTGTACCCCAAAAGCCACAAATTCCTTCTGAAACGCATCATTTAAACATGTCAAATAAAAATTTAATAAATACAATATACTTTAGACTTTTATAATACACTCTCTTTGTAAGGCATTGTATATATAAATATAACAGGATTCCCATCCATGTTGTCAACCTATTATTAGATGGCCGACCGAACACAGCAGCCCCGGCTGTAGGTTTAATCAAATTCAGCTTTTTAATGTGTGACTTCTAAAGTAGAACTTGCCCTACATTCTAAGAAACATCCACTACACCATGTCTGAATGCAAGATTTATATTGCTGTCCTTTAAAGACTGGTGGGAAAAATCAAGGTATAGCAACATAACAGCTGGTACAGTCACTTGTGTAGAAACTCAATTCCAGAAATGTTAGGACTAAATGAACTAAATTATTGCAAATCTCATAAATCAATACTTTATTCAAAGCAAGACATAGAAAACAGAAACTGAGAAAATGTGGTATTTTATGAAAAATATGAGCTTATTTGGAATTTGATGGCAGCAACATGTCTAAAGCAAGTTGGGACAGGGCCATGTTTAGCATCAACTCTTCTGTTAAAAAGAGTCCATAAAAATCTGGAAATGAGTTTATGTACTTTTGGGAGAGAATAATTGTCCATTGTTCTTGTCTGGTGTAGGATTGTAGCTATTCAGCAATTAAGGGCCATCTTTATTTTATTTTTTATATCATCATGTGCCAAATATTTTCAGCTAGTGAAAGATTTGGGCTGCAGGCAGGCCAGTTCAGCACCCGGACTCCTTACCCTGACAAGTCAAGTTGCTATAATAGATTCAGTATGATGTTTATCATTTTCTTCTCCTGAAAAATACAAAATGTAAAGGAGCATATGTTGCTCTAAATCTGTACAGTATATATCTTCTAGCACTGATGGAGTCTTTCCAGATGTGCCATCTTTCAATTGCATAGAAACTAACAAACAAACATACCATCAGAAGTGAAGACTTTTGAGGTAAATAGTGATAATAAGCCAGATGTTTGCTCCCCTCTTTGTCTGGAGGTTGTACTGTCTATGTTATCCAAATAATAATTTAAATGTTTAAGATTGACTGAGGAACAGTTTTATACGCTTCAGTCTATTTTAAATGATCGTTGGTCCAGAGAAGGCAGCAGTGTTTTTATATCATGTTCAATCTGGTTTCTTATTTGCATGATTTGGTTTAATGTGCATTCGTAGATGGCAAGGTGAACTGTCTTTCTGGTGTGTTCCTGAGCCCATGCAGTGATTTCAATCATGCCTGTTTTAATGCAGTTCTGCTTGAGGGCCCAAAATTAATGATCCTGTATTGATTTTAGGTCGTATCCCTCGCACACAGAGATTTCTCCAGATTCCTAGTCTTTTGATGGTTTTATGTACTGTGAGTGATGATATATTCAAAATCTTCCCAATTTTGCATTTAGGAAAAATTTTCTGACACTGTTACACAATTAGCTGTTTACTATGAACGCTTTAAACTGAGGTATACATGAACAATTTACAGTCTTTTAAGCATATTTAGGTTGTGTTGGGAAAAAAGGAAATTTGTCAAGTCCTCTATTTAGCTGCTGTGCAACCTTTCAAATGCAGAGCACAACATTAGTTGTCTGTCAGCCAAACAACAAAACACAACAATAGAGCATCCCTCCTGGTCAAATCTAGCATCAACAAAAGAGGCGACAATTGGCGACCGTGAGTCTGCCTAACTGTAAAAGGTGCCTCACTGCAACTTAATCATGACACTTTTTTTGGCACAAAAAGTAGCTGCATTCACACACACACACGTGTGTGTGTGTGCGCATTGACCTTTTCATTTCAAATATCCTAAACTGCACTTTCATTTGTAGAGCGAGTACAATGGATACCTGCAAACAAATGCATCTGAAAATCTACCATTTCAGACTCCTAAGATCCATTTGCTTTTACTCCAAGAATTTAGATTTAGGTGTTTATAATTTTTGAACAATTCTTAACAGATTTTCATTTGTGACTATCTGCTTATATTTTATGTGAATAGCCATGCTTCCAGTAACAAACTAATATTTTTTTACTAGGTTTTAGCTAACTTTATGAAATACCACGAGATTTTTAAAAATTTTTAAAAACAAGGGGGAAAAAAGTTACTAGAAAGAAATTGAATTAAAAATGTTGTTACTGTAGGAAAGCTCCTGAAATAGCTTACGTCTGAGGGTCAGACTGTTACTGATGAGATACAAGGTGAGGTGACACGCTTTGAAAAACCAAGTACACAGTGAAATCAAAAAAAGGCCTTAAGCAGGAAAACAAAAACCTGTTCTCCCAGAGCACAACTAATGCATGCTCTGCAACACCATAGCAACCAGGTAGAAGTGGGTCAGACAAACAGGTCAAGATAGATGAACAAGTGACATGTGGTTTCTCTTTTACAACCTAATTAATACCTCCAATACTTGTCTGGACGCCCACCCCACCTCTTTTGGCTAGTTTGTGGGTTTAAAATCAGACTGACAAACCAAACAAGCCACTAGTGGCTAATCTGAGCAGTAGATGAAAGGCGAAAGAAGAAACAAATTGCGAGATGTACTGAACAGCATCTTGGGGTATGTACACAAATGATTCGTTTTTGGAACTGGTGAAAGAAATAATACAATTTGTGTTCTATTTAGCCTCTAATATTTACAAATTCTTTATTTCTTATAAATAATATGCATCCATAGTTGGTCGGCCCTCCCTGAGTCTGGTTCTGCTGGAGGTTTCTTCCAGTTAAAAGGGAGTTCTTCCTTCCCACTGTCATCACAGGGGCGTCATCTGATTGTTGGGGTTTTCTCTGTATTATTGTAGGGTCTTGGCCTTACAATATAAAATGCCTTGAGACTGGTGTTGTTGTGATTTGGCACTAAAAGAAAAATAAATTGACTTGACTTGTTATAGACTCATTAATAGTCTTGCTGCTTAGATATTCTTTACAGGCAGACACTCTTTTACTTTATGCTCGAGTGCAGAGGGAAGTGTTGAGCATGGACTGATTATGATGTCCACTGACACTCACAGAAGCACTGGAGCGGACATGGAAAGCAGATTTATTTAAAAAAAAAAAAAGATAACTGATAAAGCAAGAAAAGAGAGTGGATACCTCTTAGTTTGATTTATCTATATCATGATGAGAGAGACAAGCAAATATTCATAGTATAGATTAGAATGGGCAGAGACAACTAAAACAGAGTTTATCATTATCTTTCAGTCAGAAGGAAATTTATTCGTAGCTTTTCATCAAGTAGTCTAGAAATGTAAAAACAGGTAGACAGCAGCACTTCATGAGTCTAACAAGTTGATATGTTGAAAAGGGAGAATTTATTTATTTATTTCTTCAGCCTAAAATACCAAACTCATTTCCATTCCTGCTAACTGCAGGAAACATAATGAACCCAATCATGGCGATTTTCCACAGGTATTTCACTGACATCTGCATCCTGGAATGAAAGAAGATACTAATTTGGCTGGAAGGACCGAGAAGAATTTTTTGATTCTATGGGTGTGTGTGAGTAAGTGTGTGTTTGTCAGAGTGTGGGTGCATGGCTGTGAGAAATACACAAACTCCAGCAAGTGATGAAGCAAGGCGAAGCTTCCAAGTCTTTTATATCCTATACAACCCTCGCTGCTACCATACAGAGTGCCCAGGGACTGGAAAAATTTAATCACGCTAAACATATGTGTAAGGCGAGGTGATGCACTATCAACTGAATACATGCATGAGGAAAATCTGAAAAGAATAATGTCAAGAAGATTCATACTCAACATCTAGTAAATAAGACAGGACCAGTCAGGCTGCTGCACATCACCCCCACATGCTGAGGCACAGTGAGGAAGCATTTCATACAGAAAAACTCAATGGAACGTCCTCAATTTGGCAAAAGACGCTGAAAAATAAATGTTTTACTCAAATATGTCAATATATACTGCAGATGTACAGTATATGTGTGGATATTTAAATTATGTTTCAAAGTGTGGTTATTCCGTTCATAAATCACAACTCTAATGCACTGACATGACTTCTAAAACCCACTTAGAAAAAAAGCCTTATTGAGATTCCTGTGTAGGCAAAGTTTACACCCACATCAGACCGAGATTATTTTTTTTTAAAATCTCTACACTATTCACAAAACATTTATTTGTTTTTATTGTAATATTAAGAGTATTTTCTTAACTGTGATGGAGTCACTTACAATTCGTTTATTGACACACCAGAGCCGAAAACCAGTACTATCAGGCATTTTCATATGCTTGGAGCACACAAGCATAACTTGGCACCAAATTCAGTCATCCAAGCTAAATAACAGAAATATGATATTTTTAGACCTACAAAACCCTTCCTTTGGCTTATTACCACACAACCAACTGGAAGGCTTTGATTTGCAGAGCTTGAACATTAAAATATAGTCATGGAATTCCGCATTTTCTAAATAGTTAGAGATGACTCACCAAAACAAAGTTTCTCAGACATATCTGAGACAGGCATGATAACAGTCAATTTCACATCTAACAGCCAAAGGGCCCCTTTTGCATAGGTCTTGCATGGTCTGCTTGTGTGCACTCTCTCAAGGAACTTTAGCTTCCTCCCAAAGACAAGCATGGGTTAGATTAACTGGCAATTCTAAATTAGCCATAAGTATAAATGTGAGCAAGATTGGTTGTTTATGTCTTTGTATTAGCTCTGCGACGGACTGGGCACCAACACCAGGAATGCTTGCTGCCTCTGTCTTAACATCATAACATTTCTCAGTTTAAACACCTTCTGTCCTGTTTTCGGTCACTTCTGTGGTGAGAATATGCAGCTAAAAGTACTCGATTAGGTCTGGATCATCTACACAATTAAAATTGGCAGAAACCGGCTCTGATGCCAACTTATGAAGTTGATAAATGAGTGTTTTTATGGCGAGGACTGGTATGCTTAGACAGTTGTCTAAGCTTACCAAGACAGCTAACATAAAAGCTCAAGTAAAAAAATCGCTCAGGAAGAAATAGATTTGTCACCTGATTTAAATATACTGCTGGATTTGTCCATAACAATATAAAGGGAAAAGACTAAAGGATTTCATAGCTGGCATATATTAGGGCAGGTATGGGTGGGAAGAGATTAGCAAATGGGAGTAGATTTGAGGAAGCAGTTGATAAGCCCACAGGATGTAGCAAGCCCCACCATAGCTGGTGCAGATAAAACACACAATGGATGGTTTAGTTTGTGGAGCTCAAAATGTCACTGGAGGACACGGCAGATGAGACGTGAAAGAAAATGTTTCAGGTTGGGATAAGCTGGTCACTGAAAGTTTGCTAAAATGTTGATGGTAGTAATAACCTAACAATTCCTGAAACTGTTAAATATGAGGATTAATAATATATTAATATGAGATTTTTACAAGTATCTTTGGCAATAACATAAACTGGAACTAAAACTGAGGAATCCATAAACACATTTTCTGGACAATGAGCCTCTTGTTGTTCTCTTGCTTGTTTCCATGATAAAGAGCCACTGATCAGCAGGATTATTTCACACATCAATATTCTAGAGGCGTTTTCTGCTTTTGTGCATTTCCTATTTTAGTACGGATCCTATGCACAGTTTTATAAATGAAACCATATTCTCTATTTTTCTGATGCCTATGCATTTGAATTAGGAAGCTACATAACAACAGTACCTATTTGGTTTTTTACCTAAGCTACATGCAACATCATTTAGTAAAATAAAATAAATGAAAGGCATTTTTGATTACTTAATTTGTACATGCTTGAAAAAAGGGTTGAGCTATATGTATTAAACATCTTAAGAGTTCTTGTGAGTTTTCTACTAAATCTTTTGTGTTTGGTACATGAAAATAATCAGTGCATCTACCCGCAAAGTAATTTAACGGTTCAATTCAAAATTTAATTAGGCACTGGCAGTTAACGTTTATTACATGGCTATATCCTTACATTTACATCGTAAATTGTAAAAGTATAATAAAGATATTTTAATGGTTATAGTAGCAGCCAGTAAAACTGCTACTGCATCATACATTTGATCCATGAATTGGTTCCCTAAATGCAGGCTATCCCTGGATTATGTGAGAAGGGTTTTCCCTTTCTATTGTTTGTGCTTGTGCTAAATTCAAGCACTTGGCAGATTCAGTGCAGTGCTCGTCAGCTTCCCCAGCCCTGTGGTAAACTGCAAACCTTTTCCAATATGCTGCAAGTTGTGTATTTGTGTACTCACATCGCTGTGTGCAGGTGTGACATTAACTGTGATCCTCTGAGAATGGATAAATGACAAAAGATGTGATCCTCCCCATCCCCACCCCTTTTCACTCTCCCTCAGAGACATGTTGAGGGGGAGGCAGCAATGAAGAAGAATCTGTGTATCTGTCAGTTTGTCTGATAGCCCTGCACACTCTCCACCCTTGTCCCTCTGCAGGGGCTAAGCTCCTGAAGACACTGCTTAAAGTGTCACAACACTTACAAACCAAAGGTAGCCATACTTCAGTTGCAGACCAGAGGAGGCATGGTTATGGAGAAGCCCCTTGAACTCAGTGAAAGTCATTCTGACTGAGAGACACAAAGCCACAAGCAGAAACATACATTTAAGGGTTAATGCGGTGACACACAACACACAGAGGCATGAAAATGACTGCAGGGGCCATGCATCACATGGCGCTCTCCCACACACCCATAGGCATACAAACACACATACGCAAGCACCTTGTCACTCAAGGAAGCAAAGTATGTGATCTGGCACAGGATGGAGGGCGCTTACATAACACTTGATTTTTTAAAGGTGTAATTGAATGTCTTTTTGGGTTAAGTGAAAATCATCTGGGTGCACCAGCCATATCAAAGCTGACATTCATCAAAGTCTGCCATAATAAGAAAAAGTCGTTTGATGTGAAAAGAAATTCACAACACACACAAAAATCATACCTGATATACTTTTATTTGATATGCAAAACTTACAAATCTCATGTTTTTATGAAAATGTATGGATACGTAAAATAGATACTGTAACTTCACCCACAGTTTCATTAAATACTGCTTATTATCCTTGCTAAATGCAGTCAGAAGGTAGGTGTATATATATATGTATGTATGTATGTATATATATATATATATATATATATATCACATTATAATTCTCCAGAATAAATTGCTTTCAGTGGGAAAGAACACATTAATTCAAAAAGACACATTAATTCAAAATAGATGCTAATTTATGTTTTTAAAAAAGTGGTTGTGGTCACAAAAAAGTAAAAACAAAAAAAACAAAAAACAGAAAATACAATAAAAAAGCTGAGATGGATCTCAGATGTGACAAAAGCTCACATCTAAGGTATTACACTTCCTTGATCCAGTTTAAATTCCAAGAACCACCTAGTAAAAATGACCATTTCCTCATTTTCAAGAGTATAACACAGTGCACCCGGTGCATTATGTAAGGACACAATAACTATATGCGCAAGGCAGCTAGAGATATGTAGCGTGACATCTCTATGTATACAATACATATATGTAGGTATTAAGGCCTCATGATTAACACATGGACATGCTTTCTGAGACAAACACTGCTCACACAACACAGCTAAGGCAAATTCCTGGTTATAAAGATACATTTTAGTGTTGAGAAAAAGAAACCACAAACAATAAAATTAAAATGGCTCCCTAAATGACCAGTATTTAATGGTCAAACATTCAATTTCAACGGCGGAATCCATTGGGATTATCAGTAAAGTTGACTATAACAAATGGTCAGTGTTGAAGCAGCGGGAAGTTTAAGATCAGTTGTTGTTTACAACACTAAATATTAAACATTTGCTTCAAAGTGGGATCGATATGTAATCATCACCTCTCTTGCTCAGATCTGTTCACGTTAATTTCTTCTTGAATTGTGAAACAGCTCTGCAATCGGACAATACAGAGCTGGGCAAGATATAATAACCAATTTAAGCACCACAAATAGAACCACATCAGACTCAGAGTCGAAAAGGAACAGTGCAGTTTCACTCCCTTTTTCACTGTCAATGCTTATTCTCTGACAATAACAAATCCCACACACAAGTTCACTTCAAAACATTCCTGGAGCTTGTGCTGTATGAAACACACTCTCACTGTAAACAAGCACTCATTTTAAGAATGAATTTAAGATTTAGTGCAGGAACAGGCATGCATTCTTGTTTGTGCATACGCAAGGCACGAAGATTTGGTGCAGATTAAGGCAGTGGGCATTTTTTTGTTTTGTCTTTTTGTCCACAGTGTTTTTTAGGAGGAAGAAAACCATAAAGCCTTGCAGGGTGATCTGTCTTTTCAACTGACCAGGAGTGCATATAGAAGAGGTTCTTGGCAGTTGTTCATCCTCATCTCTGCAGCTCTGTTGTTTAAAGTTCCTCAAAGAAGGCAACCCTGGACTTGGTGCTCTGTAGTGTAAGCTGTGTAAGAATCAATAACAAAGGTGTGGTGAGGTTTTATATGAGGGGTAAAAATAAACACAAGAGGAGGAGTATTCTGGCAAGCAATCAAAATAAGTAAAAAGACAGAAATCTTTATTGGAGATTCTGATCATGAAAGTCATCGCCTGGCCTTTCCCTTAGCCTTTTTGCCTGATCTAATCCTTCTGTCTATTCCCAATACACACAGTGTGTGCAAGACCCTGACTTTCAACCAAGACACCATAAAAAGAGTGCAGCGTGCAGATGGTCAGCATGCTTATACATACTGACACAATAAGAAATGTGATTTGACAAAAAATTGGTTAGCAGGTAGCTGTAATTCTGAATGTACACACATGCATGTGTAATCCAATTATTTCTCTGATGAAGCACTTTTAATTAGACACTAGAAAAGCCAAACACATAATCTGACTTGTTTCCCTTGACTAATCAAAAGACTAAATGATCACAAGAAGAGGATAATTGGAGATTCTTTGGCGTGTTTACTGCAAATATACCCCGAAGGTTATTCTGATTGTAATGAATCTCTGATGGTGTAAAGGCATGCAATGTTGTTGATACACCCTACATAGATTATAATATCCAGAAACTGAAAGAAAATCTGCCTCTATTAAGGTTTACAACTCAATCAGGGTACAACACAACTTTGCAGGTTTTCCAGCTCTCTGCTACAGACAATCAAACAGATGAGGAGAGAAGTGGGAGATCAATGCCAGTCAGAGAAAAAACTGTTAATTGTCTTTCTCTCCAGGTTTAAATGAGCTGGTGATGGATTAATTCGGGTCACTGGCTGTGCTTTAACCATTCAGGTGAAGCTAACCGTTGACTTATCTAATACTGCATAAGACCGCACCAAGGCAAATTGGCTGGGCAAACTAGTTTCTCTTTTTAACATCTGCAGGGCAAAGGGAATTAAACCGACTGCCAAAGTCAATATTACACGGGGGATGAAGGAGGACAGTTCAGGAAATCCAGTTTTTTCTGGGGAATGTGCTGATTGAGGGACTTAAGCAAATCCAAACAGATAATGTGTGGGAAGGGATGGATTAGCAGTGTTATGTTTACTGATCACCTTCTAGTGTCCCTGCTGACAGAAAGCCTGAGCTATATTTGTGTGTGTTAAAGTCTGACCGCATGCTTATCTGTATCTAACTCTCGAGCATTTTTCTCCACACTGGTCACAAACTCCACTTTAGAAAGAGCAAAAACCCTTTCCTCGATGTTCCAGGTATTAGTGCTATGAAAGACACAGCAGCAAGATATTTCCAGAAAAGAAATGCTTTTGTACAATAGCTAACCTCCTTTGTCTGCCACTTCATACGGTCTGAATGGACTGCCACATATAGCATAAAAAAAGCACTGCCTCTCTTAAACTTCACACAGAATCTCTAAAGCTCTTGTATTGAGACTTATTTACAGAGAATGAGCTCTCTGTAAGCCCTGGTGCTAACAAAACAGAAACTGTGGCCTGGATGAAGTGCAAAGGCACTGTGCCGTGTCAAAGGAACGTTCATTAATCATCCAAAGGGGGAGAGTGAGTCTGGGAGGAGAAAACTTTGCCCGGGGTTGCAGCTGGTCCTGATGCTTTGGGCTCAGTGATCTGTGCTTCGTTCCACATTCCCTCTGCTCTTCTTTTCCCACCGTCTCCTCCTCACCCCAACCACCCCCTGGTCACTAACTTCACAGTGCATTCTTGGAACTTATCCATGACTCAGCCTCCTTCAAACTCCTCTTCCTTTTTAGTGCGCCCCCCGCCTTCCCTAAACTTCTCACCTCTTTTAGCAAAGCCGACTTAGCTTCCTCACTCTTGATTTCTTTTCCCTTCCCCCTGCAATGCCACGAGGCCTGGCCCCTTCCCTCACTAACAAGATAAATGCCAATGCCTCTGGTTCAATTAAAGCAACACTTTTAACTCAGCTCCTTTTCCACTTGCATGTCAGAGGTGCCCCCATCAATCCAAATGACTAATCACCAAGCAAAAATCAATTAGTGCTCCCCCTAACAAGCGTATTTTACACTCAGAGACAAAACGAAGGAGGGTGGGCTCTTTTGTTACACAATGTGCTGTGAACAACCCAAATTTTTATTTGATACTTTTATTTAAATTAGAGAGATACTGGAGTGGTAGGATAAAGGAGAACAAGTCTAATCTGCCAGTTCATCAGAGGACAGCGGAAATATAATCTTTTTATAACAATGCTGCTGACTTTGACCAATCAATTATGAAATATCCCACAGGCCAAGAGCCTGTCACATCTACTGTTTTTATATCATTACTAAACCAGAGACTGGGTGAGATGAAATCGCTAATACTAATGGAGTTGCTATAAGATGAATGCAAACGCACAGATTTTCACAAAGACTGTACCTAAAAGATGGACACAAGTAGGCTACTGTGACGTCACCTGTTGTTCCAACGTGAAGCCTTGAGCTGACCTCTTTATCTGGTGCATTTTTTGTCTTTGGAACCAGATGTGTCACAGCAACAGGTATATATGATTTGGAAATACATCGCACTGCATGCTCATGGCTGCCTGTCAATCACAAACATAACCCCTGTAGCTTACCCTGCTTTAACCTTCTTTTTGACTCAAATGAGCACCATAATTTACAAAATGGCTCAATAAGACTTGAGTGACTGAGACCATAAATTCATGAATACTTGTTTTTGCACATATAGTCGTTGCCCTGCTACTAGAAACAACAGCTTTATTTTTTTAGACCTGGTTGCTAAGTCCATCTTTTATATACAGTTGTTGTCGCTACAATAGGAGGGGGCCATCCAGGAAGTATTCAGAGTTTATTTAAACTTCATAATACTGTAAATGTGGCTCATGTAAGCTCATTGGATAGCAGTTGAATGGCTTAAATAACTGTAAATGTAGTGATGTGTTTCTCACTTCATTAGATGTTTTAGTGCTCATTTATATTCATTAACCATGAGAAAAATATCCAATGCATTTGCTTCACTTCCAGAACCACTTTATGCTTCAAGATTTGCTGTTTTTAATTAAAATAATGATCACATGTACCTGGCATCAGTAGCAGTTTGCCTCCCCCTAAAACTAAAGTCAGATTAGCTTGAAATAGTAGTAGCTGCTGAGACAGCTTTACTCACACTTTCTTATCTCTTCTCCTCTGCAACTGCACTGCTAGTGCCCATGCACCCACTGACATCTTGAAATTTTACTTTCAAAATTCAGAAAGATGGTTTTTTTTGTCAGATGTGTGGGTGTTTATTTATGTAGTGTAATATCTGATTATTCGTTTTTCCAATATATAACCTCGAGGTAAACAGCAGAGGTAATCAGATTTCTGTTTTGGATCTGAAGGCCTATTGAAAACTATTTCTGTGTGAACACAAATATGGACAGACAAGCCAAGGTTACTGGGAAACATCTTATTTTTTAAGGACTGTGTATGTTTATGTGGCAGCTGAGCTGGGAATTACCTTTTTAAAGTTACTGTGCTTGCTGGTCCCCTGTTCTGTGTTCTGATTGTGAATGATGTCTAGAGAAGTCTCCCTCTCTTTCAGCTTCAGACTTTCAATTTCCGTCTTCAGCTCATTCAGCTGTTCCTGCAGGTGCTTGCTCTTCTCCATGTACTCAACCCTATGCATGAACAAATTGCCAGTTGAGAAACAGCCATTATTTCCATGGTCATTAAAAATAAACACAGTGACAATAAGGTTAAATTAAGTCCAGAATTACACCATATGATTTCATATCAAATAGGCCAAAGGACACATTAAAAGTTTGGCTTTAAAAGCGGTATAACACTATAATATGACATCGTACAAAAAGACAGAATATGTGGATTCAAGTTTTGATATAAATTCTGTTTAACTAAAGATAAAGACAGAATGTCCTTTTCCATTTGAAAATGTACTGCCAGCAGTCTGTAGGAAGTAGCTAAAGCCTGCCACAGTGACATCTCGCGGTAATTAGCATATCCATGACATCACTGTGTCAGCTGTCCTTCTGTCCTTGCATATAATACCCAAGAAGGCTGTTTTCATCACATAATTTTCAGTTTCTGGTATCAGACAATAGAATGAGCATGAAACAGTGACTGTTGACCAAGTTGATGTTTTGATAAAATCCTTATTTTCCCACTGTGATGTAATCTGACAACATCGCTACGTAGATAAGCTAAAGGCAATAGCTAACCTTTGATTTCAGCTATATTCGCATTTAAAAATTATTATATCTTCAAAGATCTAGTACGTTTGCATGTGCAGCTCATTCTGCTGCCAAGTGATGAGCTGAATGTGCTGCTGGGAGAAAAAAGTGTGTAACTTTTTGGGCATTAAAAAATGGGCGCTTTGAAAAAAATCACTAAAAGAAGCTTAAAAAAGGTTATCTTATCTTATCTTATCTTATGTGCAAGTTCAATAAGGAAGATCTGTATTCCCACATTTGCCTGCATTCTTGGGAGTCTGTGCTGCTAGTCTATCCTGTCCATGACTTCCTCTTTCCCACACTTTCAAACTGAATTTTGTCATCATCGCTCATTTCTATCACCAATTTTTATTCTTCTTTCTTCCTGTCAGCCAATCAGCTTGTGTTCTGTGTGCTTTAAACCTCACTGCTCCTCTGTCATTCTAACTCTCCGACTCTCTTTCCTGCAACCCACGTCCTTCCCATCTCGGCTTCCACCTGCTTCATCTCTGCCACCATAAACATGTGGACTCCGGGGGGTCCTGTCCTACTTCCTACCATTGCCACACTCTGCTCTGCTATGTAGCTTCATTGAAGTCTAATAGTCAAATAGAAACTCAAACTCTCTTCTTCAATAAATCATGTTCAGTCATTTTAAATGATCTCTTCTTATTGTAATAAAGTTGGCAACAATGTGGAGAAATTTTAATCAAGTGGAGCTGGGTATGCGTGTGAATGCAGAGGGGGAAAATGAGCTGGAGAAATGTAATAAATAATTTTTATCACTTGCTACTTTAGCACACTATAGTAATGGTGAAACTGCTGAAAACACACGCATCAGGCACAACAAACCAGACTTACTAGCAGTGTGTACCATTGTTAAAATGCTACTGTCTGTACTTACTAAAGAACTGAGATGTGTGGAAAGGAGAATTTTTGTGCATATGTATTTACATGAGTTTACTTTTCAGAATGCAACATTTGTGGAGCAACTTATTTAAATGAATTATGCATTACATGAATAAGATTTGCAACACATTCTTTCCTAGAATTTGTACATTTCTGTATTTCTGTTCCAATCAATAACACTGGTATTTTAATGAAACAGAGCAGAACTGAACTGAACTTAACATGTAATGTCAGAGGGAGGGAGGAGAACCCCCCGATACAAAGAGTATACATGCATGCGTGTTTACATTCTTCAGTGTTTTAGCTTTTAGACACATTTCTACACAGACATTGGAACACAAAAAAATCTCTGCATGGGTTTTGCAAAGTAGTTCACACACATCCTGACTTCATGTACATTCTCATTTTTTTCTCTTCTTCCTTCATTTTCTTTCTTTCTTTCTTTTTTTTTTTTACTTCTATCAGGGCAATTTAATACCATATTGAAATGTCTATCAAAACACAGATATTAATGGGACCTGAGTTAGTGTGTAAGATTAAATTACTACGTACCCAGAGACCCACTATTCCTGCAGAAAAAATAAGAGCAGCACATGCATTTCTGCATGAGGCACATTAAAAGTATCTCCATTAATAAATCGATGACCTGTCATTTGACTGTAACTAATTTTTTGTGCTCTACACATCGTACAGGTCAGCTATTACACATAGGTTTCAGGTTTGTACAGTGGACAAGTTCATCATAATGCAGTTCTCTTCTGGATAAATCAGTTGCCTCTCACTGACCTGAATTGCTATTTTAGAGAGAAACACATTCGTAAAAACCTGAATTTACACTGTAATAATTTTTTTAGTACATTACTCTCACCCTGTTGTTCAAATATTTCACTTTTACATGTATACAAGTGTTTGTTTTTTTAATTATTATTTTAGCTACCAGAAATACTTAAATGAAAAACAACAAAAATCAATCAGCTATTTTACAGCATGTGTCTCTCAACTCCGCTGCAGTTTTCTGGTTTTGTGAAAAATTACCAGCTAGCTGCTGCCCTGCAATCCTACTCTTTGAAAAAAAAAAAAAAACTAATTACCCAATTAGATGACAACTAAGACCCAGGTAATTTACCCAACCGTACAGTCAGGGTCACACTTGTCAAAATGTACTTTTTCCTGTCTGCAAACAGTGACCTACAAGAACTACTGAAATAAAATGGCCAAATACGGGCAGCAGAACAACTGCAGTTAATGCTGAGGGGTCAAATATTCACCAGAGCCCTGAATTAAAATGTGCATATTTAAAATGATGGTGCTCCTGGACCAATTTAAATCTTTCTCAAGCATATTCTGAGGTTATTCAAAAGCACTTAAAATATGTATTTCTTTTCAACTGATTAATTCCTTCCAATGACAACTGCAAATAGGTGGAGCCACACAACCAGAAAGTGAGAAGGTGCAGTTTTAAGTCAAAATAATAAGTAGGATCAGCACAGAATTGGCTACTTACTTCTCCTTCTCGATCTCCATGGATAGACGTTTCATGTCAGTATCTTTAAAGTCAAAACTGAGGTTTTCTCTACTGAAGCTGACATCTTGAGGCATGCTGTCAGGTGCCAGTCCTGGGGACTAGGATTAGAAAAAAAAAAACAATGAGGTAGAGGTTTATGAAGTGACAGTAATCTTAAATTACAAATAGGGGAAAAAAGGCATTACTTTCAGACATAAAAATGATAGAAAGAGAAACAAAAGCGAGCAAGACAGAATAAAAATATGTGGTTTTTGCAGAGTGTATGAGCAACAATGTGTGAAAATATGACACAAGGACACAATAGTAACAGACAAAGTGAAGAAGGGCACATGAGCTGATAAAAATGTGCTTTTAGGGTTTGATTAAATTTTTTGAAATGCATATGTCACAACCTAATACACCAAAATGTAAATTGTGTAATGTGTAAGTGCACTAGTATGTCTTTATATATTTCTTTAGGATCCTCATTCATATTATATCAATCACCAGTATCTCAATGTGTGTGTGTGTGTGTGTGTGTGTGTGTGTGTGTGTGTGTGTGTGTGTGTGTGTGTGTGTGTGCGTGCGCGCGCGCGCACAGGCTAATGAATGTGGAATGTGTGGGTTTTTAACATGCTGAAAGCCCTTGTGTAGGCTGCCTGATGTGGTGCCTGGTCTTTTGCAAGTATCTCCTGTTCTGTTTGGCTTTGTATGAAAACAATTGCATGTGTCAGTGTGTGAACATGTGTGTTTTAAGGAGTCCAGATAAAACTGGTAACCCTATATGCTCATGTCATATTTAAGACCCACAACACACAATTTTCCAGATGGGGATACATTATCATTCTGTGAAACTACACTGCATGTGCACCTGCACCACCATTTGTTGATGGTTTTCCACAGAAGATATTTTCTCTCTGTGTCACTTGTTATTTTTTATGGATAATCTTTTAGGAAATTATACATAAAGTATATCAAAGAACTATGGAGGAAACATAATCTTTAGAAATATAAATTACAAAAAAGTATATTACATTTAGAGTGATCTTTATAAACACAGAGATGCAATGAATGGTGTATTGGTTATTTTTAAGCAGACATTCCTTTAAATTCTCAATAATGTATGATTATGCTGCTTTTTTTGGTTTTGCATGCATGTAGGAAAAGTGTGTTGGGGTTTGTGACATCATTTTGTGCTTTAGGATGTCATGAAGGGCATATCTTTTATCTTTTCTGATCCTCTGTACACAGATCAAAAGGTAAAATGGTATAACTGATTCGGTAATATGAGAAAATATATGGTCATTTTACTTGATTATTGGCTTACTGATGTATTTCTGAAAACAGATTGTGAATAGTTTCAGCCTCCCTGTTTGATCGTGAACACTCATATCTGACCTTTTCAGATACTATGTACTGCATGAATTACGTTATCTACCTATGCGTTTGAAGAATATGTGAAGATCAAGCCTGTGTGTGTGCCTTGGGTCAGTTACCACATAGACAGCCTTGCTGGTAATCTCCAGCAGCTTGTTTTTTGCTCTGCGCTCAGAATCCCTGGCTTCCAGCAGGTCCTGTTTCAGCTGCTCAGCCTCCTTGGCCCTGAGGTATAAACAGACAGAGAGATTGATACTTTATTCTTTCGTTCACCTCCCAGTCCTTCCAAGGAAACAGAATTATCTAAACCAAATCCAAAAATTATCTTACATAATTGGTACATTGGTACTCAGTGAACCTGGAATGTCACTTTGTTATTACGTAGATGATTGATGTATGACCCCAGAAGACAATCATTCCCGACTCCATTATTTCACCATCGAGTATCCGCACAAAGATATAAAAGTGTTACATGCGAGAGATTACATTTCTTTTGATTGTGTTCCTGAACATTCAGCAGTTGTGGGGGAGCTACGTGCCTCGAGGGTTTGAGTGGACAGAGTCATTTACATGTTGAGTACCACAGGTTTAAATTTTCTCTGTTGCAGAAAAGTGCTCATCCAAAAATTCCAGTTACTGAGAAGTGGTTAATGGTATCCATTTGTAATGATTGCCTAATAAACTGTGAAGTAGAGGCTGTAAAGTGATATTCTTAGTATGTATATTGTTTTTGTATGGAAATGAATTGATCGGCATCTATTAAGTTTTATAAAACCACTCAGTCAAGTCCCACTCTCTTTATATCCATCTGACTGCTACCGAAATAAGAAAAGTCAAGAGCGCAAGGTGTACTTGATTGATTTTATCTACTTCAGGAAGTTTAAAAAAGAAAATGTCAAAATTGCTTTGCAAGGAAGAGATAAACCCAGATCAAAAAATACACTTTTAGTATTGTAGAACTTACAAGTACTACGGTGTTATAAAAGAGACTCTTTGACAGGGACTACCACCATCACTTGGTATTGCTACTATCCGTTAACTAGCACAAATATTAGTGCTTCTAGTTCAGATGACGTGCCTCAGACCAAAGTAGTGCAACAGAGTGACTCAAGCTGCAGTGCAGAAAAAAATGCCTTTGAAATTAAAATTTTAAACAAGTTTTAAGTTCTTATTTTTTGATGTGCTCCTGGGCCACTCAGGACTTCATTGTTATTCCAACTAGAAATTTTAAAAAAGGATTTATGACTGTGAATGCAAATTAGTGTAGCCATGATCTTGATCATTTCTTTCCACAAACAGACAGGCATATAAAAACCTAACAAAGCACTCAAAACCGCCCTTTTGGTTGTTTCTGCGACACAACAGGTGCCTCAAGGAACACTGTTTACTGTTTACTATAATGACATATACACCATATGCACGTGCACACACACACACACACACACACACACACACACACACACACACACACACACACACACACACACACACACACACACAACCACAGACAAACAGGCTTGCAAAGTGACAACAATACAATCCTTGCTGTTGCAGCTGGCAATAAGGAAAAACAACTCTTGGGAAGTTAGTGAGATGTGGGAATAAGTTATTTATATCTGAAAATTATGTACTGTGTGCAAATGTCTGATGTGGATACAAAGAGAGAGGATTTGAGTGAAATGCTGCTTATTGAGCCAAAGCCACAAAGCTAAACAAATACACTGTATAGTCTCCACAGCAGGACACACTCTACATTTATCCACCCAGTCCTCCTTCTTCTTCTCCCCACCTCCTTTCGGACTCCTCGGCCATCTTGAGGGCTACCATCTTTGCCTCCAGCATCTTCTGTTCCATGAGTCGCCGCTCTTCCTGGCCACGGATGGCAGTCACTTTGATACGCTGCATCTCTGTCTCAGCCTCGGCGGCTTTCTGGGCCAGCAGCTTGGCCTCCTCCTCTGCGATCTGGGCCTTTTCAGCCAGCAGGTCCGCCGTCTGCTCTGAACGCAGCTGGAGAGAAGAAGGAAGCGCAGGACGAAAGGGCAAACACACACAGATAGAGGACAAGATAAGTTAAAAACAGAGAGAAGATATGTCCAAGAAAAAACTGTAACGGGAGGTACATGCATGTACACTCGGAGGAAATTACCTGTAGATATTGTTGATGTTGAGAGAAAATTATTTTGTTTTAAATCTGGCATATACTGCATGTGTCACAGCCATCAACACAATGGTAAACTCCAGAACGATCGAACCAACTCAATCTTACCAGTGCCTCATTGGCCATGTGAGCTTCATCCTGCAGCTGAATTAGTCTCCTTTTCAATTCGTCCCTGGCTCTCTCCGCCTCCTCCCGCAGCTGTTTCTCCCTTTGCAGACGTTGTCTTTCTACCTGAATTATACATATATATATATTTAGCAGTGTGGTAAAACATAAGATTACATGGTGGGGGACAAATGGAAACGGGTAAGAAGACAGATTAAAAAAAAGATCTGTTAACATAAAGGTGGAAAGGTAACTGAAGTGGAAAAGATGATGCACAAAAAGACAATGTGACAAAGCTTTACTGAAATACACCAAAGCAGCAAAAACTATGTGATGACATGGTGTGACCACGCCATTTTTATTAGAGAGAAATCAGGTTCAAATTTGTGTTTGTATTTGACTAGAAATTTGGAAACAAGTTCAACCCATTCTTCTGTTTCTGTGCTTTTCTATTACCGGTACCTGTTTTCTTGCCCTCTCTTCTCTGGCCTGAGCCTTCATCTGCTGTACTTCAAGCGAGTCCACCCGCCGCCGGCGCATAAACAGGTCGTGGTTCCCAATGCATAGCTGGAGGATCTACATAACAGAAATGGTTTACAAAACTCTAATTTCCCACTAACTACTAGTATTTGTCTTTATGTTTTTCAGCCTACTCAAGTGTTTTGATGAAAAGCAGTACTTACTAATCATGGTCAAAACAACTTGAATCTCAGCTCAACTCACCAGCTTGTTGACTCTTAGCCGTGAAGAGTTGAACTTGAAAACGTTGGCTTTCTTATCCAGAGGTTTGATTGTAAACTAAACATTGAAGAAACAAGAAGATGTATTATCAAACATCAATAATAATTATGTATCGTCAAATGACAAAATAAAAAAAACACACCTGTTCTGTAAGACAGTTTCTTTGGAATCCATAGAAACACAACAGGGAATTATTTTTTTTCTCCTATTTTAACTGATGTTTTTTATTGTAATGTATTATCAATTATAAACTTAGATAACGTAAGCTTAACATAATTCATTAAAAGATTGAAAACCGACACTGAACAGTGGTAGCTCTCACTCCTATACTCCCATGACTTCAATTACCTTCTCTTTTGTCCAAATAATATATATCAAGACGTTAAACTGCAGATTTCCCCACCTCTTTGTCGCTGTATGAGATATTGCGAATCTCATTCCAAGGAAAGGAGCACTTGGGTGTCAGCTTGTTGTCTGGCTCGTATATGTGCAGCCCCAGGGCATCTACTCCCAGGAGAAGATCTGTTCCCTTTTTATTCTGAAGCATATCAGCAGAATAAACAAAGCTTTTTTATTACCCAGCTGTTCAGGGCCACTGGCAAGCAGCTGTGAAACCACCCTTCCGGCCACCATTTATTTGTACCTGCATTAACCCTTTAAGACCTACCATAGAACCAAGTTCGCCAGAGCTTATATTATATTTTTACATGCTGTGGAGCCATTTTTGGGAGCATTTCAAGTTGCTATACATCAATACAACCATTATAGCCCAAACTTTAATAATATGTCTGCATTAGGTGCATAGTAATTACATAAATTGCAAAAAAGTGCAATAAACTACAAAAAAATTGAAAATCGTTTTTGTTTTTTTAACATATATTTCTAGTTAGAGAAATTTAAGAGGCTTATCCCTCAAAACTGTAAATACAAAAAAGTTACACAAACTAGTTTCCCACCACAGGAAATTTATTTTGAGTGTCTTCATAGTTTTATTTTTGAAATACACCAATTTTTATATACTGCAGGAAAAACGAAAATAAATATTATAGTGCAAATTTGCAAAATAACAGCATATGCATCAAAATAAACTATTTCCAGCAGTGCAATATGAGTCTTAAGCATCCCAGAAACGACACAGAAAGTCATAAAGTCAAACATAACTTTTAAAAACACATAATAAGTAAAACACAAGCTCATAAGGCCCCGATCGTAAAAAACTACATTTCCGCAAAATGACGTCACTTCCGGTTTCGGGCAGGTCATGCGGTCATGTGATAGTTCGCGCTGATGGACGTAGGAAGTGTTACAAACAGCTGATGGATCGGCGAAGCGTGTTTCTGGAATATCATGTTTTTGTTGCTGCAAGTGATTTTTATGCAGTTTTTGCAAAGCTATATGTGGAAGGAAACTGTGACCTAGGACAAGCTGATGGCATAAGATGTAAGTACAACTCCTCCGGTTTCATATGCAAAAAAAATTATTGCACTAGCTTACGTGGTTTCAGAGCTACCGGGATTTAAAAATAGTTACGCAAAACAGAGCGTGCCCGCTCCGATCGGCTGTAAAGGGTTAAACAGTAGTGGCTTTGTGATGCTCCTGCTTGCCAAAACTTTTTGCTAGATTTGTGATAAACAATGCCAATTGCTAGGTGTATATATGCAGTCTGTGTTTGTTAATCTGAAAAGGAATGCTTGAAAACTATTTACTTAAGTCGGGTTTTACTTTTTGTTGATACTTCAAAATGTCTTGGCTTTTAGTGAACACACTGATAAAGGCCATAGCCACCACCAGTGGATTACTTTGTGTTACAGGGTTGTTTTTGTGATGACTCACCTAGAAAATACAGAGCTAAATAGCACTATATTTAACCTAAAATATACCTATTTCTTAAAATATAACTAATAGAATCAAAAGGCAATCAGTTAAGTCAGGCTATTCTTTAATTAATAGCAACATGGTGAAACTGACACACCTCCAAATCCCTTATATCACCTGCTTTTGCGATGATGGAGCGAAGCAGCATTGACTCACCCTGATTAAAAAGTAATTCACGCCATACATGTCCAGGTCCTGAGCTATTTTTAAATACTCCATCTCAGCTTCATCCCTAGTTCAAAGACAGAAAGAGAGAAAACGATTGAGAGGGATCCAGAGGAAAGAGAAGAGAAAGACAGAGGGTGGGAGGAGAGGAGGTGCAGAAGTAGAGCGAAACAGGAGATCAGACCTTGTTTCTTCTGCTTTCGTGTGTGGCATCTGTCGTGTTTGTGTGATCTATAAAAACTCTGCCACGCAGCTCTTGCGAGGGTGAAAACATAACCACAGTGCTGACACAAAACACAACTATAATTCCCTAACAGGCTTAAGAGGTCATGCTTGATGGCAAACGAGACTTATTCCGATGCCTCCAAGACTCTAAATACTGCAGGAGAGAAAACAAATGCACAAAACTCTTCTCCCTTTCTTTCTACAGTGCTGTTAGCAAGTCAGGGTCAACTTAGCAAAAAAAAAAAAAAAAAAGAACGTTAGCATACTTTGATGGCTGAGCAAAAATTAGGACAGACTTAGCCCTAAACTTTTAATAGTGTGCTGCATGATATGGGTGGTTGGGAAATTGATGATTTAAGCTTCATCAAAGTTTTAACAGGAAAGAGAGAATTATGCCAAGTAAACAAATTTTAACTAGGTTGGACACTGAGGATCTGAAAAAATAATATGGGAGAGCTTGATTTATGGAAAAACATGTAGAAGCACATAACATGTCAATTGCTTTGATGTGTTTATGCACTAACTTCACGGCTGTACTGAGTTTTTAAAGAAATAGAAATACATGCCAAATCAACCAAAGCAATTGCTTTAGTGGGAGTTCCGGCTATAGCAAGGGTCTCCAGGACGATATCGTGCTGGGTGAGGACCACCAGCTTCCCTCCCACTGATTGGGTTGAGAGGGTTATTGATCAGTACCAGTGACTCAGTTATTACTTTTCCAAGTGCTGAGGTTTATGGCTTTTAGAAATCACTGTCCAGCATTGAACTCACCACCCACAGAGTTGTAAGACACTCCACATCCCTCACACTTGCTCCCTAATCATTTTCAGCTTAGCTCAGTTTAGCGGTGGAGCAAAGTGCAATGGCACAAAAATAGATTTTCATTCTCCTGTCATTTTAGGTTCACTACAGCAATTAGGGCAATGCAATACCTATATACAGTGCAGTATTTACTCTTAAAATAGCTGCATTCATTTTGCTTCCTATGAATGTAGAGGGTGTTTAGCCACACTTAAATGATGTAAATTCATAAGTTAATGGACTTTTTAATATTAATATTAATAATAATTTTAATTTAATGGAATTTTTTAATAGTCCATCTAGTAATGCTGCTGAAATACAAAAAAACCTCAGTTCAGAGACAACTGCTATGAAATCCTTTTTGCATTTCAATGTAAGCCAAGTCCAGTTTTACATAAAACATTTCTTGCAGTATCAAGTTTTAGGCACATCCCGTGTGAACTCAAAACTTAAATAGTGCTGATGACTGTGGAACTTCACAGCAGTCCAGTTCAGTGCGGCAGCTTTTACCTAGTCCTACCCCTGTGCTCCGCATAACATGCTGTGATCCTTTCCTCCCACATTTCTGGAGTCATCTGGTACAAGTTAATCACCTGAAATGAAGAGGAACAGATTTAAATACAGAGGATATAACACATATTAAAATGGCCACGTGACCCGACCTCGGATAACCAGAAGAAGGTGGATGGATGGAAAATGCTAATAATGCAATAATATAACAAATATGTCAATCGAGAGTAAACTATCACACCAGATACTTCAGTTCACTTATCTGTAAATTGGCCTTCATTTTGAGATCAACTACTCACCTGTAAAGCCTTAAATTACTGTAATTGTTGTAATCCTATTGATTTAACAACATCTATTCATAGAAACATACATTGCTACATCAAGTGTCTCCAGGACCACATTTTGCCATGATCGCACACGCACACCGCCTCACGAGGTGAAAACAATATCAGCTATGCTTTTGTGAACGGTTACAATATCAGCCTCTCTGTCACAGCCGGTAAATGGCCATCACTCACCCTCTTTGGCAGCAGTTCCTCCTCAGCCAAGAAGCCAGGCTTGTGAACAGCAGGGTCATAATCTCCGTACTGTAAAATAGAGCAAAAGTGCCCCAATTGTTAAAATCACTATCCACCTTTCATTCAATAACAGCCAAGACAATATCTCTCCTGGGAGCTGTTCATAAGTTAGAACTAGAGCACCTTTAAGAAAATGGTTTCCTGGACAATGAATGTCATTCATATGCACTGCACATATCAGAGCCCAGCTGTTGGGAGATAGTGTAAATGATGTTATTAGAAATATCTCTTGGACAACTGAGATCACTTATCAGCATAGATCTAGGGTGCAAATTATATATAAATAGAGATATAAATGGATTAGGCATCTCCAACTGAGGAGTTGTGGGAATTTGCTCTGGGCTACAGTAAAACAGGTACAAGGATGTGAATTATACATGCGGCTATAGTCTGAAAAGTGGAGATTTTTTAAAGTAGGCTAATATGAACACTGACTTTCTTTTCTGCACAGCTGTACATTGCTATATGCACTATGCACTTTGTGGTTGATGTAAGATGAGTCTGGTAATGAGGATAACAATTTTTAATCCTATAGTTTATATTTTTGGGAATTACACCAAGCAACAAATAGACTTTACTGTCCCAAAATGTTGATTCTGTTCATCTGGACGTAGCGTTTTCAATGGGAAACATTTTGTCGCTCATCCAAGTGACTTCACGAATCAACTTTCTGAGATTTCCTTACCTGGATGATTGAGCACGCATCGAGACAGTTCTTTATTGTGTGACTACCAGTCACTCAGTTTTTAATATGAAAATATAACTCCATTTAAAAGTTGCCCTTCAACAGTTTTCTGAATCTGTAATCCATCATGCTAACTCACTGATGAGCTGCATCTTTTGTGGTAGACCGTTATAGAAAATTACTTTTAAGGGCATCTTAAAGTGCATAAACTGAAGAGAGAAACCATCAAAGTCACCTATGCAGTTCCTGAACCTTGGTGAACAGTACACTGAAGACGTTCTGGGAAAAAGAAAACAAAAACACCCTCGCGGCTCTGCAGAAATCAAAAATTGAATTTGTCCCGTTTCTTCTAATTTTCCACAATTGATGTATGTTTACATTTTGACTGTTATCATTGTAAATATAAGTCAGAAAGGTGTTTTTTATTTATGACATTGTCTTGGGGTTTTCCACTTGAGACTGACTGTGAAACTCCAAGCCTTTGAAACCCTGTTCAACCAAATATCCAGTGACAAGTGCACACCCGCTCTAGCTTGATTATAATTGTTTGCTGCATGGCTTTGTGTACGTTGACGCTGATGAAGGCAAAGTGTAAAAACATTTCCATCACACAATTAAAGGTTTTAAATTAATCAGTGTGTTCCAGTCCCCTGTTTTCTTCTCTGGAAGTTTTCTGTTTCTTGGGTTGAGTAGTGTCTGATCCAACTGAAAGATGACTGAACAACTCTGTTTTTAAGTATTGTGTCTGTATATCTCTTCACATAGATTTCAACCATTACAACTAGTGAACCTTTTTGTTATACCTTGGTGAAAAACAGGTGCTGTACAAAACGAATTAATTTCCTTACTCTGATTCTGGAATCTTATTCTATATAAAGTTAAGGCTGCTAAAAACTGTTTACTGCTATTACTGGTATTGTATTGAAAATGTAACTGAGTCACCTTTAGTTAATAAGTAAAGCAGAAAAATACACACAACAAAGAAACTGGGAAATGAAGAACCAAAACCATGTACTTTGATGTTGCATTCAATAGAAAATACATCCATAAACAATGACATGAGCTTTGAAATGCAATTTTCAACGCAATGATCTTTTACACTTTAAGTGTCTATCTTCTGACCATGTGTCTGTCTATAACAAAGTAAAATTAACAAATACTTTGTTTGGTTGTGATTAAAGCTTTAATATTGGTATTTTTATATTATTTTTGTGCACAATAGCGTGAAAACAGTATTTAACAGACCTAAATGTAATATGCCTGCAAATCCTGAACATCACTGCAGTGACTAACAGACTGGTGAAGCCAATGGCCATTTAATTAGATCCCTTTATTTCAGTTTCCCATCTTCCCACTTCTGCTCCCGAGGTTCAACACCTGCTTGTTTGTAATTGCTTCATAATTGATGATATATAGACTTATTAAGGTTTTGTGGCTCCACTGGGCTTCAGCTCAGTGACAGACACGGTGATATTTTGCCAGTGACAATGCTCTCAGATACGTTCTGATTACTTACCTTTCAATTATTTCAAAACAACTCCAAACTACCCGTGGTAATCGACTGTCCAAGATAGCTTTTTGTCAATATCTTTAACTGATGACCGCCAACAGCAGCTCCGCAGTCTGCAACGGCTAATTAATGGACATTATATTCAATAAACCCCAAATACAACAGAAGAAGGGAATTTATCACACTATTCCATGTAAAGAAAACCAATAAAAAATGAAAAATACAGATTTTCTCACACCAGCAAAGGAAATGTTCTATGGATTCAACAATTCTCAGACATTTCTGTGCTAAATGGCAATTTTAAGATGCTTGCACAAAGAGATGGAGAAAATCTTAAACATTGCATTTACTTTAATTACCATGTAACAGTAAGTAGGCCTCAGTATTTAGCTCAAATTACTCATTTACCTAAGTCCAGGCAGTCATTATGATCACATCTTTTTGCCACCCAGCAATTATCTTGGCAACAAAATAAGATTACATATCGACCACGCAAGTGCAATATTTCATGACATCAACACGCTTGTGTCAGACCGCTTCAAACTGCTCTCATATTAGTAAATTAGCTTGATGTTTCCTGGTATAACTGTTTACACTCACTGAGTAAAACCCTACCAAACACATGGAGCACAGTCAGGTAGAGAAGAAGAGTGTTACTCAAATTAGAGACAACTTGTTACATTACTACAAGTGCAATAAAAGCTTTACAAAATGGGTTTATCTGGCTGAAACAACAAGGGTTGAATCTCACTCTGTCTGGCAAAAGCAAGAAGCCAACAGGGAAAGGCTTTGTTCATTTAAGTCATCATATTTAAACATGCTTCAGCCTAACCCATGTGCACTACAGTTGGAATAATATAAGTAACAACAATGACAAATAAATAAAAAATACTTTCTGGTTTCATAGCTAAGCTTTTCCAGTTACTTGTTGCTACAGTGAACGACTGCAAAAGGGGATTAACCTGATGTGTTTCACCAGCTTGTTGTCTATATCATTTTTTCCACAGTTCCCTGCCTCAGTGTCACAAATGTTAATGCTAGATGACCTGACTGTGGCAGGATTACCCATTATAACACTTTGGACAGGTAGAATTTTAATACTCTCAAGGCAAAGCTGACAACTTCCAATGAATACTGAATAACCAGAATTAAACTGAAAAAAGCGACATATTTGAAATCATTGTATCTGTCCCATAAAACCCAGACTGGGATACAACTACAAAGTAAGTAGATTATGGCTCAGGATTTTCAAAAAATATATATTAGTACATGTTTTGTGAAAGCCACCTGTAAAACAGAGCTATTCCCACCTGTGTCTTTCATGCCTTTTAGCTTCTCATATCCCTCCCCACTCAGCACGACACGTATTACAAATGGCCGAGTGATTCAGTCTCATTCCCTACATACCCTCTGTGCCAAAATGACTGCCTGCACATTTTTCCAGGGTGGCTTCTTGTTGAAATTCCATGTCAACACTCCCTTCTAGCACTGCACTTGCTTAGGATATAAAAAAGGACACAGTAAAACTTCTGCAGACCTACAAAGGCTGAAAAAGTATGGACACTGCTGGCTTTACTGAAAGTTTTGGAAAGGCATCGCATCAGATACAGAACCAAAACATAGAGGGTATTTACATGAACGCAACCACATAGAAAATGAAATTTTCCAGTAATCTCCCAATAAAAGGTTCAGGTTCAGGTTACTTTATTTGTACCCGTAGGTAGGTCTGGTTTGCAGTTGTAAATCATCGATCCTCACATGCACACTCTCAATACAGACACAACAGACAACAGATAAGCGTAGTACAAAATACTAAAAACTAATAATAGTTTTGAGCATCATGTAATCCACAAAGTAACAAAGCTATAATTTATTCATCTGTGTGATGGCTGCTGAACAAAGCTGTTCTTAAACCTTGTTGTTCAACATTTTGGGACCAGAAACCTTCATCCAGAAGGAAGAAACTGAAACTGACTTTGCAAAGGGTGCAAAGTCACCATGAAAACTCAAACCAGGCAACCGCTGTTAAATATGAATACTTTTAATATCTGTGGAAAGATTTAATACATAAGCTAGGATTGTTCCCTTCACCAGATATCATTTCTTAAAGTCATTTTTGAATAATTGCCCACTGTTTCTGACAACAGCTTTGGATATGTGGTCTCACATTATCTTTAAGTATGTTCTGATTTGATGCAGAATTCAAAGCTGAATCAATGACTGCAAGCTGCCCAATTCCTGAGGCAGTGACTCAACCCCAAACCATTTTCATCATAAAAGGCTTTTTTCCTGGCATGCCTCCCATGCAGGTCAAATTTCTGCAATCTCTTTCTGGCTGTATACACATGCACTTTTAAACCAGCCAGCAGCTGTGAGAATTACCTGCAGATATTGAGGACATTTTGGTGATCTTACAGACATTAAACAGTGTACTTTTGGGCTGAATACATTGGGGCAACCAATTCAAGACAAGTCTTTTAGATGACTTTCATTCCAGACTCACAAGATTCCACAATCATAGAGTTCTTTAGATGCTGGCATGAAAACATACCACACTTCAACAACAAAAAGTTGTCACTGGCATCTAGTTTGAACCCTCTAAGTTAATTTTAATGGATCCAAAAAATGTAGAGGTGTACTTACTTTTTTGTGCAACTTATCTGTTTTCTCTTCCCTAATGAAATTCTGAAAATGACCAAAAAATCTCCAGGGCTATTTTCATCAGTTATTATCTAAAAAATAATTATCATGGTCTTGGTCCATGGTTTATCATCAGATGGTCAAAAAAATCCCCACCAAGGTCATGTCTTCAATTTAAAGACTTCTGATTTTTCCCACAATCGTAGACTTGAATCTTTCACTTAGATGTAAAATATGTGGAATATTTTTCCCTTCCAGCTCATTTTTCCATTACTCAGGCCCCTGTCGTTCCCTGATAAGATGTTTAGAAAATGGATACAATAAAGAACATATAGAACACACAAAGTCCAACGTGTACAACTGTGTACAATTGGAACCAACAGTAGATATCCCCAAAGTTCAAAGAGGAATGTTGTCTTTATCATTAAAAAAAAGTTTAATAGAGACTAATTTATGCTTATTTTCTTATGGAATTTCAAGAATATAGTTTTGTTAGCAGCAAAAAAAAAGCTAAAGGTTTATATATTTATAAGATTTAACATTTACTCTCAGTTAACAAAGCGAGCTTTCCTTTGATATCAAGTTCACCGTTTAATGACGATACTCCATCAACAAATTATATTATGGATCAACCTCTTGAATGCATATTGCATTTCTCTATTTCTCTACTTTCTGATATTTCAGAACAAGTTTTTTGAAATGTTATATTATTTCTTTTGAAATATCATTCACTGAGTTGAAAACATCAGACACTGACATAAAAGACTGAAAACCCTGACAGGTTAATATGTGCAGCTTAAGAGATGATCAAAGTTTAACTTCTATAAAAAAGAATAATTTCCATGGAGTGTACTGAATTTTTCACAACTGTAAAATCCACACACACACACATAAGCACAGGGCAGCAGGTATAGATCTCAAATCCAGTAACTAATAATTATTTTATACATTTTCACATTTTTCTGATCTGTATGCGAGTGTAAGGTGGAAACTTCTATAAACCATTATATGTATTCTACATCTAAGTGCAAGTCATGACTGTGAAACAATCTGAAGTCTCTTACATAAGACTTCACCTTGGCCTTGATTAAATTGCAGTGGGCATTTTATTGACCATCGGCAAGACCATGATGAATGTTACTGTCAGATTAATCACTGATGAAAATAGTGCTGGTTATTTATGCCTTTGAGTATTTTATTTTTTTATATTCTTTGAATTCACTGTATGAAAATTACTCTGTGCCCATGCACAGGTTTTCACCTGTGCATGGGCACAGAGTTGCAAAAGAATCAAGAGTCTCTGTCTACACACAGAGTTGCAAAAGAATCAAGAGTCTCTGTCTACACACAGAGTTGCAAAAGAATCAAGAGTCTCTGTCTACACACAAATTTCGCCACCCTCTATTTTCTGCTCTATTTGCGCATTCTTTACAACTCATGCATGGTAATGTTAGCTTTTCTTGCTTCCCACTGCGTTCACTGTGAGTTATACAGCACTTTCTACTAACCTTTAAAACTGATTACACAGAAGAATTCTCTGTGACCTGAACAGAGCTATGATCCACATTATAAAGAAATTCTCTTTTAAACATTAAAGCGGTCTTGAATAAGCCTTTACTCTCCTCCTATTTCTGTCTTCAGAGTGGCATAATCATGATTAAAGATGTGGCAGAGCACCAAAGTAGATCCCACTGTGTGATATACTCTACTTCACTGTCTGCACAGTGGTTATGGACAAAAAAAGCTCATGATGAGAGAAGGAGAAGGGAAACGTCTGCCAAAACCCTCTCAGCAGCTGCACTACTAAACAAGTACCTGCCTCTTCTACAATCCCATTTTATTCGAACTGACACTAATCAAAGTGGACTGCTGATTAAATAAAAAACAGATTGTGGACCAGTATGTTATGTTGTTGCTGATACCGGGGAGCACAGGGATTGTGCTGATTTGCTGACTTTTCTTGATCCACACAGTTTCTTTTAACCTAGCCCTGTCAAATTGGCATGGAAAGGCAAGTCTCTGAGGCCTCTTGGGCAAATCTTTGAGGTAGCAAGCAAAAGCTGCACCTCAGTTTCCCGATCATTTTCTTGCGGGTTTAAGAGAGATGGGATCCTTCAACCAAGACGACTAAGATCGCTTGACATTTATTAAGTGTGCTCTTTTGTGTGGAATGATTTCCATAGCCTACAGGTAACATATGTGATCCTTTACCAATAGATCAAAGACATATAAAAACAGAGCACATTTCATACAGGGCAATGCACTTTATAGAGATAATATGCCTACTTTCATGTAAAGTACTGAAAAAATAAACAGTGAAAAGATATTGACTAGCATACACATATCACCAGCTAACAGACATCAAAGTAATTTTAATAATCTTAAGTAAAAACCAACAAAATTAAACCCTAAACCTAACCCTTGGCAAAAGCCACTCTGGAAAGGTCAGTTTGAGCTGGCATGAATAATCCACCAGTGCAATTAGTTGCATTTTCTTCCATTTTGGGAATCTTCAATGATTCACATTGATTACATTCTCATTTCTCAGGCTTTGATTTGTTTAAATCAACATTTACGCAAGTCTAGCAATCTGAATGACTGTTCAGCCAATTCCATAACCGGCTCCTAGACAAATGGCTCTACTACAAGCTTCTTCCATATTAGTTAACAACATTTGTATTTTTATGTATATTATTAGTTAGAACTAGAGTGTACAATAATTATTGAGGATCTAAAACTTATCTGGCCTATAAATTTGCTATTTCCCGAAATATATCCATTTCAGCATTTATAACGACCGATAAATGAACTACTGAATTTGAGTAAGAGACAGAAGAAACACCTTTCAACCATGTCATGACTAAGTGTTACATAGTTTGTCCACCAGAGGTCAGTCTGCAACTTCCTTGTTGGCAAGTTGTTTGGAATGTCATAAACACAACAACTAACCACGTAATCCATCAGTCACCCTATCGATCTCATGCATCATCATAGTCTTGCCTTTGAAGAAGACCTCAATATACCCAACCTCCTTCACTTAGACAGCAGCAATCTGGATCAATTAAGGGTGATTTATGACTTCTCTGTCGGGAAACCATTTGCTGCCAACTGCAGGATTTTTCCACAACAGTATTGCATCCTTCAAGGTGTTAACCCCTATTACTACAAAGTTCCTTGTTCTTGTTACAGCTTGTACACCTTACTTAAAAGAGCAAAATGCTAAAGCCATGAAACTGAACAATGGACTATTCTTTCACACCTGTTTAGTAACGAATGTCATGCTACTGTTTAATGAAAATGGATTGTGCCATTTTATTTAGCTGAGATTTCCTGCTGCCTCCACACCTGCTGGGTGGCTGCAACACCCAGCAGGTGCTTTAGGAGTGTAGCTAATTCTATGTTTTAGAACACTTATTTTAAAAAAATAAGCTTGTAGCTAGGTTCTTGGTTTGTATACTTCAGCTGAGGTTGTGTAGTACCTCATGAAAAAGGCAGAGCTCTAATATCCTACCACTATCCTAAAGACAGTGATCTCTCAAGGAGACTTTTTTACCAAGTTCCTTCCTGTTCATAAAATTCCACCTCTTAGTTTTGTAAAAACAGCCAAAAAACACTGGAACTATCAAGGGAAAATGAAATATGCTCTTCTGGTCCTTATCAAGAACTGAACAGCAGCAATCTGGATCCACATTGGATGATTTATGGCTTCTCTAGGCGAAGCCAAATATGAGAAGATTATAGAAGTCAAACCCACAGTTCATAAGAGTAAACAGTACATGCAGTACTAAATTCAGGTACTGAACAGAGAAAATGCCATTTCTTCTGAAATCCCATAAAATAAATCCATGCTGTTTACAAGTTCATTTTAGAAAGTTTTTAGTAAGCTGCATCCACAAAGTCCCAAAATGAGTACCTACCTCAGCGTGGACAGCATAGGAGGCCAACAGCACAGACGCCTCAGGGGGACAATGAATCTCTTCGTCAAGGATCTTCTTTTTCACCTGAGGAGTACCGAAATATAACCAGCTTTACTTTTTTCCTCTGAAAGCCATAGAAAGCTCTTGAGATCTTGGTACATACAAAAGAGGGCCTGACCCTGGCTATGTCAGGCTTTTTAATCAGACAGTTTCCATTTTTAACTTCACAAAAAAGTTTCCATTCATTGGTACTAAACCTGGAACCACAGACTCTAACTTTATAAATATGAAGCTGTCATAAATGAAGGTGTGAGCTTGTAAGACATTTTCTGTTTAGAGTAGATTTTTCCATTTGATAAGGTCTCAGAGACCCGACAGCTCAAAGCCTCAGAGAACAGTCTCTATTCATCTCTTCCTGAGAACCATCTTTCTTACCTAATTTTGTGAAGAGAGGCATGGACCTTGCTTAAATAACACTTGAAATGTGTAGAACGAATGAGTATAAATATACCCTGACAGAAATAGCTTTCACAATTGGGTAGCAGTACATCATGTCAACACATGCGACCATCTTTGCTCTCCTTGATCTTCTGAGTCTCTTCCTGCATGATTCAACCTGATTTCACGAGATTCCCACAATCATACTTAGCAATTTCTTGTGACTCATCTGTTTTATTTGAATTATGACAAAATGTCAATTTTATGTGTCTTTGAGCATATTACCATTATAAAGGCAGTGCTTCAAAGCAGATTACGTGTTTGCTTGATCAAAGATGGTTAAAAACAACAGTGCCAAGGGATGTGTTTATTTCCTTACATAAATGCAGTCTTCAAACCAGGTAACTTAACTTTCAACTATCACTGCTACAGTGTTTGGTATTTGATCACTTTCGAGAGAGGTCTGGAAACAGGATGAAGTGTGCCAAATAAATACTGTATTGTAAGACTTAAACATCATAGTCACATAGGGACCTATTAGACAGAGCCAGGAACTATGTACATAAAACAACACCATTTCATATGATCATTAAGATGCCCTAGGAATACCAGCTTAGATACCAGAAGAGCCTAATGACAAGTCCTAAAAAAGCACCAAATGATAACTAAAGGAGAACCACCCGTTTTTATAATATGTGTTATTTCTGCATCTCCAGGATTAACTGTTCTGTCTATGAATTCACTCTTTTCAGTGTCAAGAGTGGTAAACAGTTTGTAGCTTACAGAAAGACCGGTGCATGTTTAGTGTTGACTTAACTGTCAAGGATCACAATATTAATATGACTTTTTTTAATGGGCATGAATCCCCTATAACAAGGTCCCTCCTGATAAGAGTTCTGCTTCTCATTAGGTGTCACTACCTGAATAGCATCACCTATCAAACTAACTGAGTTTCATGCTTGCATAACTGCATACTGAGCACAAAATCTAATGGTTAGATGGTGCAAACATACTTCAGCTGTACTTATATAAGACAATTTTATGCTTTTAACCTCATTAATTTGCAAAGCCAGTCATGCTGTCTTCTCTTGTTTTTGAACTAACAAAGGTGTGGAGCCAGAGGTGACAGCCCCTAATCATGGCATGCACTCAGAGGTTGACGCTGGAATCTGGTTTACAAATGAGACAAAGTTGTTGCTAAGATTACAGGCTGAGGTGACAAAGATGTGCATGTGTCTGTTTGTGCGAGTGGTCTAAAGTATGTGATAAGTGTCTATGTGTGTTGTGTGTGTGTGTTTCTATACGGGTGGGTGACCATTTCTGATAAGGACTAATCCACCTGACATGCCTGTGACACTAAACAGAGAGCACCTCTTGACATTATAGGAATTAATGAGAGCAAAGTAATAGGAAGACAAGCAACGCAATTCACTACACATTTGTATTTATTTCCCCTTGTAGCTCTGCACTTCTTGTGCACTGCTCTTATTTCTTTGCTCTTGTCTTTTTTTAAGCAAGGTCTTCCCTTTGGAATAAATAAATTACTCCAACTACCTTTATACGGATTAAGGACACAGAGAGACACTTTATATGCCTTAAGTAGATAAGTGCTCTACCCAAACACTGGAATGCACTGCAGTTGAAAGTCACGTTAAACTAGCACATTTGGCTAGATATGATGGGAGTGTTAGGGGAGATAAACATTCCATAGAGGATATGTTATTAATTGGGGCAATAACTGAGCCTTTAAAATCTAACTATTAATTGATAAACGTGGCCGGTGGCACTGGACGACAAGCGCACAGTTACAAATCCTATCTTGTGCGAGGGGAATGGTGTGTCAGGCTCTGCGGGAAATCCTAGAAGAGTATTAAAAGGATAGAAAGGATAGTGGTAATATGCTGTGCATTGATTCCAAGTGGCCGCACACAATCAGACCTAGAGAACAGAAAAAGTATATTACAGAGCCTTCTGCTCAAGAACCTAGGGGGAAAAATATAGATTCAGAGGCCCTGTTGCCACTGGATTAGAAGAGTAAGAAAGTCACAGAAAAAGCACATTAGCCAAATGCATGTTGTGCAAATGTGCAATGGATAATCTCCGTGTTGCAAAGTATTTTCAAAGCTTTAGGTGCAGGTTTGTTGGGGGGGGTTGTTTGTTTGTTTTTTTTCAGAAAGTTCCTCCTCTGATGTTGTGTTGTTTTAAAGGCTCAAACATGCCCACACCTGCACTGGAAAATGTAGAGAGAGAAAAAACGCTCTTCCCTATTACCCAAGTAATAATCCAAAATCCACGGTTCTTCCAAGACAAGCATGTTGTGTAGCTAATATCCTGCAGTAATTTTGACTTATAGAGCTGCTGAGATAACATAATGTCAGAGACAAGCAAAAGCTCCATAGCAAACCCAGAGGCCGAAGAAAAATCTGGTAAAATCAAATATTTCAGTGTGCACTACATATGTCCTGACTTACATTGACAATGAGAGAACAAATGTCTAAATGTACAAAATGATGCACATAAACAGCGTATAGTTACTTGTAGAAAGAAGAGATGTTGTGTGATATCTTGCACTAGCTCCTCCTCTGCATTTTCAGGGTAAAACTTGGCCAGGAAGTGAAAGGTAATGGGTTCTTCTTTTGGCACCTCCTGATCTAGAACCTGCAACAACAAATAAACAACTTTTTTTTTTTTTTATTGTCATGACTCCTATATCTATATTAACAGCATTTACATAGCACATAGTTTTTTTTAAACAATTTAAGTGCAGCAGTCACCTTTTTGTCCATTTTAAGCCATGCAACTGTGTCCTTGATGTTATACCGGAGACCAAAGAACCATGTCTCTCTCAGTCCAAGAGTTCGGCACACCAAGTCAAAAAGATCTTTTCCTTTCCACTTGACCTGTAACACAGAAAAAAATAGGAGGGAATTTTGCATTCATAATATCCTGCATCTTTGTTATCTAGTCATACTGGCATTTCTATTACAACACTGGGTTCCAAGCAGAGAATCATACATGTTCTCCTCATCCTGCTGAGAGCTAAGAGGTAGGCATATCAGGGACCAGGGGCGGAGCGTGGGGGTGGCTTACTGGGCTTAAGCCCGGGTTGTTTTGTCAGAAGCCCGGGGTCTTTTGGAGTGTAATTTTTTTCATAGTTAGATGCCTGGCTGACAACTGTATAAAACAAAAAGTACACACAATATTCGAAGCACATAGTGCACACCGTGGGAATTTACGACTGTGCATGAATCCCCCCTCATATTGGTATGATCCGAGCTCAGGCACTAAGCGACTGAGCGAGGGGGCGGGGTAGCTGCTGCCAGCAGTGAGTGCGCTGTTGGAGAAACGGAGCCAGCCATAGTAAGGAGAGCTTAAGTTTGACCAGGTACCAAAGCAAATCATTCGTACCGTACAAATAATGTAAATATGACGGTGCATCACGAAAGATTGATATCAAACTGATCACTTGACCAATATTACGTTACTCGCTCTTCAAGTGAATCAACAAATGGCGAAATGAAAAGCCGAACAAATGCTATTTTTTTTAGAGTCTTAGCTTACGTGTGTTTATTTCATATTTTCAGTTCTTACCCTCCCCGACTAAATCGGTTTCAGTTATGTACTGAAATATAAGAATGGACATTAGAGGCTTCTTTCAAAGAAAAAACTCAGGTAAATGTTATTTTATATATTATGCTTTGTATGTTGTTCAGTATATTTGTATGCAAAATAAGAGGGATTTCAGTACACAGCAGGATATTCACATCTGTAACCAGATATTTACACTTTAGGGAGAAAACATAAAACAGTTTTACTGTACAACATCAATTTAGAGTAAACTTTTCTTTTAGATAAATATTGAAATATCTTTTGAATTAGTTAAATGTCAGAATAAAGAGAGACAGAGCTGTATTTTTTATCACTTTCATCAAATTTAGGAGTACATGTACACTAAGTTTATTGTTAACTAATAAGAAACTCCAGACGATTCCATTCTGAGCTGAAGAAGCTTCTGATAGGTTAGTAGAGTCCATGTGAGTAAATTTTCTGTGACATGGGAAAATCAAAAGATGTCAACCAAAACACCAGGAAAAGAATTGTGGAGCTCCATAAGTGTGGCTCAGTTTGAATACAATTTGGTGCCATTTGCAATTAAGAAATACAGATAGTTTCTCTCTTTACTCTTAAAGTTAACAAATATGTTTTTTAGATTTATCAGTCTAAAAAATAAACATTTAGTCTGATTTGATGTTACAATTAAAAAAGTGTTTGTGTTTTGATCTGAAGAGTACATAAATATGTGGTTTCAACTGTATATTTGATGATTGTCAGCACAAAGAGAGAGAGAGGAACAGAGAGGGAGAGAGAGGAGAATGAGGACAGAACAGAGGTGGAACAAGAGCAGGTGAGACACACATGTTAGTCAAATGGTTGTTTACCAAAAGTATCACCGTCCTCATGTATCTCGTACCTAGTGTTTCTTTTTAGGTTTGTTATTTTTCAAATTCTATATTTATTAAGTTCTGCAGGCTTGTTTGCACAACAAGGCTAAATAATTATATAAACTTTTCTCAATCTAAATATTGTACTTTGGTAGAATTAAACAATAAATGTACTGCAGGTCTATGATGACTTTTAGTGCTACTATCATCTAGTTCTGATTCTGGTTCTGTCTTGGTTAAGTCCTCAGTAGTCCTGATTTTGAACTGTTGTAGTCCTGTTTTAATTCCGGATCAGTTCTGGGTCTGGTTGAATTGGGGTTTAGTCCTCATGTCTTGATGCAGCCCCGATTTTGTTCTGCCTTGCTGCCTAATTAAAAAACTAGTTTAAGGTGTCCTGCACATGTGATATATATTTTTCCCTATATGAAGTCATTGTTTTTTGAACAAAACTCAAAACAGAGCCAATTAATCTTTCAGTAATTTCTACCCCCCCCCCCCCCCCCCCCCCAAAAAAAAAAAAAAAAAAATCCCACATGCATACTACCCTTTTGGGCTAAGCCCCGGGTGTTTCAAATGTCTGGCTCCGCCTCTGTCAGGGACACATATCCAATTTAGATTGGCTTTCATCTCTAGCCTCTGAGTTAACTTGGGTTGCAAGCTACTGTCAAGTGCTTCCAAGGCTGGCATGAAAAAATGCCCTAAGAACCGCAAAAGAATAGGATAAAAAACTCTCCATGCACAAGGAATGGCAACCTTGACCATGCAATACTTCTATGCAAGGCTGAAAGAACACTGTCTATATGACCAATACTTATTATGTGGTTCTTCTTCAACCCATAATTGATACAATCGTCATCCTAGCACAGAAAATAGAAACCTGTAACTCGGATGACGCTGTTATGTGTAATTACTATCTCTAAAGTTTAGTGGGGTTCCTCCCTTGTAAAAATTAAAAAAGGCATGGTGTCTGCAAGTCATTTTGAAGCCTTTCAATTCTCACATATCCCCAAGTCATTTGATAAACCCAAAACACCACACAAAGGCCAAAATTACATTTTAAAAAGCAGCATAAATCTCTGTTAGCAGATAAACTTCAGCAAACCTTATAATGCACTGACTTTTGCCACCAACTATTTCCCTGATCACATTGGTGCAGAAGACACAGATAAATATATAACAGATAATCATCTGTTATATGTTATATGTTTATATATAATATTATACATAAACTGTAGTTGATATCACCATAATATCAGCTACAGCTGTTCAGTTCATGGGTCACAGTTGACTGCTGCCATCTAGTGTCGAAAAGTGCTAATTGTTTATCTTAAAAAGGAATGGACACCTGTACCCATTCAGTTACTCTATCCATTAGATTCTTATCAAGCAGTTGTAAATACATTACAATGCATAGCAATTAGTAACTAGTCGTTATTAGCAGTACCTGGCGTTGTGGCCACGGTCACTACAAATGTCGAAAAGTCTCGGCTCAAGCTGAATGGATTTAAGATTAGTCTCACCTCGCAGCTGAACTCCAGGTCCGACTCCATTGTGGAGATCCTGACGTTGAAGGTCTTCGCTTGTTTTCTCATCAGCGAGTTAAATCCCATTTTTGCTGCAAAGGCACTTGCCATGGCGAACAGTTCAAAAAAACTAACAATTCAATTGTTCAAAGTCGCTTCTACACTTACCTACAAACTGAGTGCACGGTCAAGCCATTTTGATTAACTTTTTTAACTCTCTGATGGAAACAGAAGACGAGTCATCCGGCATAGTTGAAAGATGAACACAGCTGTGCATGTGACTTTCCAGACTTAGTATTTATCGTTCATCTATCGCTGGATGCTCAAACGAGAGTTACATGAGTTTTTAAGACTCTGACTGGCATGTTATTGCTCTATTGTTGTCCCGCAATTACGTATTTATGTTATTTTTCCCTTTAACTGCCAAAAAGAAAATTATCAATATATTCATCCCAAGCAGATAAATACAGCGTAGGCTTGTTAGGCTTGCTATTAGTTAGCTAACTAAGATTACATATAATATGAACCCTTAAGTGGCGACAACTTTAAATAAATCCGTAAGAAATACGATAATGTTCACATTTATGCGTCTCACCCAAATCATTCCGTCTGGAGACGTCAAAACACTTAACTTGTTACACATGAACTACGCTAAAAAGGAAGCGAAACACCAGCTAACCGCTGCTAACCACTTGTTAGCCATCTCATCCAATGATGCATTCGGGTACCGCCCAAAATGTTGTAATGACAAAGTAGTACATAATAATGGCATTGACATAAAATGCCATTTTATTTTATGGCAGGGCAGAATGCTATTTATGGCTAGGCCATTATAAATGAATACTTGCATGCACTTCGCTTTCTTACTCTAAGACAAGCTCAAGGGGTTCACTTTGTGGTGACTAAATCCACAACTATTCTGGTGATCAATAAAAATGTTGTTGTATTTTTCAGACAAAAATGGCAGACCTAATTGTGTTGTGTCTCAGTTATGAGAAGCAACTGCTTTAGTCTGTGAAATGGGATCATAATCTGAATATATTTGATTTTAAAGTGCTGGGCAGTAAAATTAATTAATTAAGTAATTAACATTTAAATTAAAGGAAAACAATATCAGCTCATCTTGGGCATTTGAGCAGTGGATTCTTGAAGAACAAATACATCTGTTCTAAATACAGGATCTCGTTCCTGGAAATCAACACCAGTAACCCACCAGTACCACGTGCAATAACTATCTACCATAACACTCACAGAATATTATTATTAGTAGTAGTAGTTGTAGTAGTAGTGGAAGAGAGCGTGGAGATGTGAGAAGATGGTACTACAAGATGATAGTAAGACCTGTTATGATGGATGGTTTGGAGACAGTGGACCTACAAATAGCCAGGAGGCAGAGTTAGAGGAGGCAGAGTTGACAATGGGAAGATTTGCAATGGGAATGATCATGGGCTGCCTTAGAAATGACTACACCAAATGGTGTAGTCAATACACTAAGGGTGAGTTTCGAGAGTTTAGAGATGCTTGGTTGGCGGTGGCTTGGACTTTTGCAGAGGAGGGACAATGGATGTTATTATTATAATTATTAATATCTTAAATAATTTCTCAAAGGGTAAAATGCTGTAGAATATATAAGTGAGACCTGTTAATTACATCTGACACTACTTGCCTATTAAACAAGACTTGTACTTTTTTTTTTAAAAGTTTCCTTTTATGTTTTTGACTTGCCTGTAGTTTGTTTTGCAAAAAATAAAAATAAAACATAAATAAATAAATAAAATATATGCAGAATTTCCGATGGTCATGAAGGCGGCACCGCTTTTTATTTCCTCTTGAGTGAACGTGGCTCCACCCTCGGCCCGGCCCCCTGCGCCATAAAGGGGCGGCGAAAAGGCAATGAGGTAATCGGGGTAAACAGTAAAGATGGCGACGCCTGTGGATGGAGAGGGACAGCCAAGTCTAAATGGGACTATTCCCGACCCCCAAACAAAAAAACTGACAGACCTGCCGACCGAGTTGCTCGAACACATCCTGTGCTTCCCTGTCCTCAAACATGTCGACATTTGTAACGTCTCCTGTTGCTGCAAGCGGCTACACGACGTTTGTCATGGAAGGGGGAAGGTCTGGGGACACCAGTATAAACTCAGGTGCTGTTTTTTTGTGGTACTCTATGCTGGCTTCTGGTGACTTTTTGTGCTGTCTATAGAAATGAATCTGACTCTTTTGTTATTTATGCGTAGTTTAGAGCTATTAATCTCCAAATGTCTGCTCTGAGGTGGGTTCGTTTACTGCGAACTCACAGGCAGCTGTCAGCCGTTGACATTGTGCTGATGCACCAAATTCATCATCACGCCATGCCGGTGGCTTACCTCCTGCAACAACAATGAGGCTTATAATTGTTTACAGCTTTTGCAAGTAGCGATTTATTCTCCATTACACCAAATGAATTCATTCACAATGAATTTGTATGACCTTGAATGTTAGCCTCTGATCTGCAGAAGAGTGAAGCTCTTGGCAAAAGCTAGTTACTGTAAGCCCTCCTCCTGAGTGCCTTGGCTGACAGCTTTGCTCTTTTTTTTAAGCAGAGCAAAAGACACCTCTTCAGCAAAATGATAAACAGTTCTAGAGACTAACATCTAATGCTTGAGGCACCAGGCAGTTAAATAATTCAGAATTTTTATCTGTTTTCCTGTAATAAAATAATTACACTGCCTTTATTAACAGATGGCCAAGACTGCAGAGGTTTTATCGTCAGAATGAGTCTTGTGACTGGCTCAGAGAATACAAAACACGCCATAGAGTTGGGATACAAATACGAAGGACTGTGGAATCGATCTCAAAGAGATTCTTCACAGAAGTTGTGAGTAATCATTTTTATCAGTGTTGGGGTTTTTTTTCATTATCTGTTTTAGTGTTATGTGTGACTTCAATACCTTGTGATAGACTGGCAACACATGGATCAGTAGCAGTTATACATATTTCACTTAAGATGCAACATTTGATCTTACCAACTTAAATGCATGTTTGTGAGAGATTACGTGGGATGCGTCTGAATTTTTTTTATATTTCTTAACACATGCAAACTGTACAGGTTACAAGTCTAGTATTTAGCATGGAAAACACAGATATAATGGTCTTTGTTTGGTTTTTCATGCGCACATATTTATGCAAGAAAACCTGAGCTTTCAGTGTTCCAAACTAATCTTGAGGTCTGTAACGCAGCCTTGCGTTGGTCAGGTGCTGGGAGACAGCTTTGCAGAAATTGAGTCACTTGGAATGCCTGAGCACTTCTGTGAAGATGAGCTGCTCTTCATACTCAACTCTGACAAGAGGTGAGAGCAGCATTGTGTTTATACTATAATCTCAGTACTTGAAATTCTTGCTCTGTAGCTGCACACCCACTGACCTCTGTATTAGGTACACATGTTCAGTTGCTCATTAACACAAGTGTCTAACAAGCCAATTACAGAAAATCAATGTATTTAGGCTTGTAATGATGACCTAATGCAGTTCATCAACATCACAATGGGGAAGAACAGTAATTTAAGGGATTTTGAATGCAGCATGGTTGTTAGTGCCATACAGGCTGGTGTTAGTTAGCAGTTTCAGAAAATGCTGAACACCCAACATCTCAACACGAAACTGGGATCCATCCTGTCTTGTATCAGCAGGTAAGGCTGGTGGTTGTAGTGTATTAGTGTGGCTGATATTTTCTTGCACACTTTTATCCCTTTGAACATGACTGTGAGTTCACAGCACTCAAACGGCTTTCACAGTCACCAGATTTCAGTCTGATAGAGCACCTTTGGGATGTAGTGGACATTCAGCCAAATTGGGTGTTGATCATGTTAATCCTCTCTAAGACCTCTGTGATTATGATAGCTTTTGTTTTGTTGCATGCGCTCTCCTTTGATCTACCATCTCTCCATTCTCGACTCAAAATTAGGAAAAGCCTGACCCTGAAGTACTATGCAAAGAAAATCCTTTACTTCCTGAGACAGCAAAACATCCTGAAGAGTCTGAAGAATTTCCTGGAGCAGCCCACAGAGCAGCAGTCAGCTCTAGAAGGTGAGGCATCTGTCCCGATAATACAAAGTTATTATACATTTATGTAGACTTATAAATCTCTATTATTACTGTGTTAATAATTTATAGCTACTAATTTTGCTACTAATTATAACATTATACTGTGCTTAACAAATTATTAGTCATAAAAACAACAACAACTACAAAAAAAACACAAATATTTTAGAAATCTGTCAAAAACCTTTTTTAAAACTAAAAATTTCTACTCAAATTTCAGCTGGCAAACTTCTGAGTTCTGAGAAGTCAGACATTGATCCATGACAACATTCAACCATTAAAATGTATTTTTCTGTTCAGGAATGCAAGTAAATGCCTGTCATTTGGCATCTTGAGAAAAAATAATGTGAGTTACTATTTTTCTCCCACCTTTTTTTCAAAACAAATAACAGTCACTTCAATCATTTTATTTTGGCATAAAAAGATACAATTTCGATTGACGAGCTTGTGCAAACTGGTGAATTACCCATTACAGAAACCTAGAAAAAACGAGTTTAGGCTACTGTGGTGGTGGTCTAATAAATTTGTTATGCACAATATATTGAAATAACAGTGCATTTAAACTTTCCGCCTTTTCCTTATGTAATTCCTGTGGTTCCTTTTTTTTCCTCCTTAGGTGCTGTACTAGTTGATCAGTATTGTAACCCACTGGCTGATGTTACACTTGACAGCATATCAGCCCAGCTGGATGAAATCACAGAGAAAGTCAAGAAGATGCTGAGGATCAAGAACCCATCTCACCCCAGCCTGCGTATTGCCCAAGGTCAGCTTTTAAGTCTCACAGAACTTGAAAAGAACATTTGCTTTCTTTTCTTTTCCGTTCTTTTCTTGTCTTTTTTCCCCTTTATTATGTTTCTCCAAAGATTTATCATCAGTTGATGCCTAAAGCCTGAAGGCTTGGGCTTTCCATTTCTAGTGCATTCTAAAAAAAAGTCAATATGAGCAAATATGTTTGGCAAAGGTGGCACAGCTGCACAAAATCCATAACCTTCACTTTAATGCAAAGTTTGGTTGATGTTTTATTTCTTGTGTGTATTGCAGGTAACTGTTCTGTTGTAGAGGACTTTGAGCTCCAGAGACAGGTCATTTGTGCCCTTAACTCTGTCCTGTATGAGCAGCTTCAATACAAAGGCAATGAGTGTGACTACTACAACCCCCTCAACTCTTATATCCACCAGGTAGACTTTCCAGAAATCCTTTATCTTCAAGGTGTCAAGCTTTTGAATAATTTTCAAATTATTCTTCTTTGTGGAATATTTTCACTTATCTTCTTGGTAATTGTGCAGGTGCTACTACGTCGTACAGGCATTCCCATAAGCCTCTCCGTTCTCTACATGACATTGGCCCAGAGGCTCGGTGTTCAGCTGGAACCCGTCAACTTTCCCAATCACTTCCTGCTGCGCTGGTGCCAGAAACCGACAGGGTACAGCTTTCATTTAAAAAAAAAAAATTCAGATCCAGTTACTGACTGAAATTTAAGCTGTCATGCATGAAGTTTATGGAAGGGAAAGCATGGAGGAGAGGAATAAATAATCAAGATCAAAGCATCCATTTTCAGGGTTTATGCACACATAAATCAGTAAATCAACACCCATCAGCATTCATCAGCATCAGCTTTAGGAAGTGGGAGTTTACAGTTTGTGATGTTCATTTATTTTTTTATCTTTCATTTGATTTAAGCTACCACAGACAGTCATTTGCCATTGATTTCCCTTGCTGAGGTTACCTGTAATAGACACAAATGATAAACGGCGATGGCTGCATAGCAGAGGTATGAAATCCAGCTACAGTAGTTAGAACAACCATTCCTAATGGGAGTTTGGAGTATGTTAAATGTATGCCAGTGTGTTTTAACAGACACATAGGAACATGTGTAAACACATTTCTGCACCTTACTCAGAGATAAGGACAAACAATTTTTTTAACTTCCTTTAACATTCTTAAAACTCCTAAGCTAATTATCATTTATGTTTTATAAAATTATACAAAGCTAAAGCTGGTGGCAAAGTGTGTGTTTAATGTGAAATGTGTATTTCTATGACATTAATGGAATTTCTTTTTCCTGCAGGACTGAGGATATCTATGACTTTGTCTACATTGATGCCTTTGGAAAAGGCAAGCAGCTGACAGCAAAGGAGTGCGAGTACCTCATCGGCCACCAGGTTACAGCAGATTACTACAGTGCCATAAGCACCACAGAGGTGCTGCTTAGGATGGTGGGAAACCTGCTTAACATCGGCAAGAGAGGGTAAGGGAAATTGAACACCTGACTCTACAATCGCTACAATCGCTTAGAGATAAATGGAGGGCGGATCAGTGGATGATAAAACAAAGAGGCTAATCAAGAATGTTGCTCTAAATTCCTGCTTATCTTTTTGTTTTATGATCTGACAAAATAATTATGGCATTAAACGGTCTCAAAGCAAAATAAATGATTAAAATGGATTTGATGTCTGTCAGATGAATAAATTAATAGCATCTTCTCTTTACTATTTTATTTCTATTTTTTTTTCTTTTTTTTCCCCCCTTGTCAGTGAGGGCAATGAAAAATCCTACCAGCTACTCCGAGACTCTCTGGACCTCTACCTCACAATCAACCCAGATAATGTGCAGTATTTGCTGCTGCAGGCACGCCTCTACTTCCACCTGGGAATCTGGCCAGAAAAGGTCAGAATAGCCAACTATGTGTTAAAAATAAGTCTTGATTTTTAGACTACTGAAAGTAGTTTTTGTAGTGTTACTATACTGGAATTGTTTTCCTCATTCTCTACCTAAATTAAGTGTTAAATATTATAAAAAAAACAATTAACATTGTACTGCTCTTGCAAAATAGTTTAATATGTAACATAATGTGCAGCTGCATAGGACAGCTATTCTCAGAGGTCATATATCTGACATAAACACATTGTGGATTGACTTTTATCCTTTTCCCAGGTGCTTGACATCCTGCAGCATATTCAGGCACTGGATCCCTCCCAGCACGGAGCGGTGGGTTACTTGGTGCAACATACGCTGGAGCACATCCAGCACAAGAAACACCCTGTGACACCCGAGGTGAAGAGGCGTAGTGCTCCAGAACACCTGGAAGTCCAGTATTCAGTCGGCCTTATTATGAAACACAAGCGGTAGGTCACACTGTAATGTCATTCGCCATGCATCATACATGACAAAACCTAAAATCCTTTCTGATCTTTCTCTCTGATCATACCCTGTATATTTGATCACCTGAGCATTTTGGCTCTTTTCCACCTGTTTTATCAGCTCTGGGTATAACTGTGTGATCTATGGATGGGACCCTAAATGTACAATGAGTCCAGAGTGGATCTCCACCATGAGGGTCCATCAGCTGTCCAATGGGGCTAATCAGCCTTTCTACAATGTACTCGTGCAGGATGGGACTTGCCGCTATGCAGCACAAGGTATGAATCATATACAGTAGTGTGGTGATGGTAACTATTAACATCCCCTGTATACAGGTTGTGTGATTGAAAACAAAAATGTGTAAATAATGTATATACTTGGTAAATTCCTTCACCTTCAAGGTGGCATATAGCTGTTTGTTTGGTTTTGTTGGCACTTGTAATACACATTAATGGACAGAGTCTGATCAGTGCTCTACGTATGGCTTATTTACAGAGTAAAAAACACACAACAGTGGCAGTACAGATTGAAAGTTTGTAGTTTTACTAACTTGGGGTATGTGGGTCTGCTCTGACTTTGAGTGGGAATTCCAGGTTAAAGGGGCATTCCACAAAAACAATCAGACTGGGAACGCTGAATTTCCAACTTTAGACTTGTTTAAGAATGCAGCATTAGCCAGTCTCTCTGTACTGCTCTGGTGCTTATTCCACTTTCCAGAAATGAACAGGACTTTAAGCTGTGATGTGAAAATAAATTTAATTTGAAATTATCTTGATGAACTTAATTTTTCATTACACAATTTTGACATATTATTTTGTAATTGTCCTCTGTGCAGCGCCACAGTGGATTTTAAAATCAATCAATCAGATGTGATTCGTGTCACCCTTTCAGCTTCAATTTATAAGGTTTAACAAGTATTGCATTATTTTAAATACCCATTTTTTTTGTACATAGATGCCCATTTTCAGAGGCTCAAAAGTAATTACTCCATTTACTAACATTCAGTTTCATGGCCAGACAAGGTCAGTTCCCCCAATATTGCATAAGAAATTCAGCAGATAAAGGATTTGGGGCTCATTTTAAGTGTTAAACTTGCATTTGTTAGCTGTTCACTGGCACTCTGAAGAGGCCGATAAGGATGTAGAGGCTATCGTTGGGCTAAAAGGACAGATTACACCGTGCCAGAGAACCTCTAGAGCAGGCTGCAAAGTTCTGGGAAAAAATGGATACAATGTTGATGACGTTCTTTGGACAGATGAAACCAAGATGAATTTATACCAGAATGATGGGAAGGGAAAAGCATGGAGAGGGGAAAAGAACAGCTCATGATCCAAAGCATACCACATCAGTTGTCAAACATGTATGGCTGCCAGTAAAAATGTGTCACTAGTATTTCTTGAATACTGACAGCTGTGGTTTACAGAGGTAAAATTACAAAAACATAAGTCCTTGTTCAAATACTTATGGACATGTCACATATACTCAGTCCCACCTGAAGTATGTTTTTCCTTTGTTCTCCAGAGAACCTGGAGCCTCACTCAGCCCCCCTGGAGATTGGCCACCCAGAGGTGGGTCGCTACTTCTCCGAGTTTGCTGACACCTACTATGTTGCCAATGAAGAACTGCAGACGCGATACCCAGAGGACATGGATGAAACCTTGTGTACAGTCCGGGAGTTCTATCACAGACTGACACCCAGTGCTGGGAACCAAGAAGAAGCTCCTACCACAGACCAAAACAACCAACAAGCCATGTCTATGTAGCAAGCAGCGCTGTCTAGCACTCTGCCAACCCAGGCTAACCGCTTACAGGTCACAATTAACTTAGCTGGTGCTTTGTTGTCAAAACCAGAGGGGTATACTATGAAGGAAATTCAAGAAAGCCAGGCTTTTGTTGCCTTAGCTGGCGTAACAGACCCTAAAAACCCAGTTGGAGATGATCGGTACCATGACGGTAGTTGTCAGCGTTCTCTATTAAGCTTTCTGCTTCAAACTCTGTGTGTGCTCACATAAAAGAGGGGAGTTTCACATGACATGCAACTCTTCTTGCATATAAAATGACCTATATGAGTGCTACCCTTTCCATTCAGAGCCATTATATGATGATGATTATAAAAGGTGATTAAAATCTATAAGGAAATTTGAAAAATATAACAGTAAAATGCAATACTGTTTACTCACCAGATCAAAGTGAAATCAATTTGACTGAATAGGTATAAAAAAAGTATAAAAGTATAAAAGAAATTATACATTTTCAGTATCACCAAATTAATACATTCACCTTCCTGTGACAATGCAAAGAACCTTTATTCAGTCACTTTAGCAATGTGTGAAAACCTGGCGCTTCCAGATGATTTTCAAACTAAAAACCAGAACATAACCAGCTCCTGACCAGGTTACGAGAACACTACAAGTTACCATGGTGATTTAGCCAGTTAAGACGACCACTTTCATGACACAGAATACTTTATGTGGAAGTAGCTTGCTAAGCCATTGAAATTACTTCATAGTAGACCCCTCTAGCCGTGTGGAACAGAGAGTTTTTGCTTTGATACATCTGTCCTAATACCCGTGTATTTGTTGTAAAATCAAGGTTCAAATTGTCAGACAATGATGTATGATACTCATTTAGCAGGGATGTATTTTTCACAACCCAAATACCTTCAGAGAGCCAAGTTGGAAAATTAATCAAAACCAGAATAATTTAACTTTAGAAACCACTAGATTTAAAGTAAACAATTAAGCGGACAAGTAAATATCAGAATGAGTGTCCACGTGCTGCAAATCCCCATTGTCTAAAACCAAGGAATGCTCTTTTACCCACAACTCCACGCATCCAGCACCAGTCTTAAAACCATTTACCCTAAATCCCCAGTACATTGACACCCAGACGACTAACTTTGTAAATTGACTTTTGCTTTTATTTCTCCGTATTTTAATGGTGACACTCACTTATGAAGGTCTAACTTTCACATTTCTAGTATTTTTTTTCCTGTATATTTACAAGTGAAATAAGTAGGATGCCATGGCTCATCAGTCTTTAATGAAAAAAACAAAAATAAGTGGAACCAATAAGGACACCAACTACTTGAAGCCGAAATGACTGAGTTTTGAGGAGACAAAAAGAATAAAGCGTTCCAGGTTGTAATACTTACTTTCTGACTCATTTCTCTCGCTTAGTGTATTCATTGTTTTCTAGTTCACGACACATCACTAACTACATCTGCGCTAATGAGAAACATGAAGCAGCAGGTGGTTTATCCGCACACTGTGTGGATTTAGGACCTTGAGGACGCCAGACGTTCCCAGGACGCCAGAAGCAAACTACACTTCTAGTGTCTTGCAGAGGGAAGCGGGTTAATATTGCAACACTACAGAAAAGTTCAAACAAAGTATGCGCTCTGACGGAGCGGTGAAGCAGCAAGAATGGGAGCTTCGCAGACGCGCCCCGAGCACAACTACGACGATCTGACTGACAAAAGTGGATGTAAGTAGGAAGATTCTCGTTTGATGCCGTGCACCGTGCTGTTTGAGTTAAGTGCTTCACTTGCATCGTGGAAAGGCTGGTAGCTGTGATACGCGTCGTCGAGGAAACGAAGGGAGACTAGTGATTAACAATTAGTTGATAGCCGTGCCGACCTGTTCTAGTGTGCTGGCTGATATTAAAACCGCTTATCTTAAAGAGGTCTAAATGGTACTTAGCAAAAGTAGGTCAATTTTGGTTTAAGGCGGAAAGAGCAATAACCGCATTTTGTTCCAATGTTTTTCAAACGCCTAGCTATTTTTAAATTAAAAACCTAATCTCAACGGGAAGAAGAGAGGTTGATTGCTTACACGGAGTAGCTGTCAAAGAAATGAGAAGGTCCCATAACTTTGTGTAAATGGGCTCGACATGTGACACATGGTGTGACAGGTGTAATATTTACGTACTTAATATGCAAAAGAGGATCTTTAAAACGATCTAATAGCGATAGTTATGACTAACAGACGCAAGTTTAAAATCAGGTCTACTGTTCAGTGCGATTGTATACATTGTTGGCGCATTGAGGCACTCAACACTTTACCGTCTGTATGTGGAAGAGTGAAATAAACAAGTTAAAACACTAGTAAGTAGAGTTTTGTTTTTTCGTCTTCTTTTTAAAAGGCGAGTCTCCAAGTAGCGGCATGCCAGTCTGATAAACGGGGATTAGATTTGAATCAACTTTATGGCTTTTGTATGTTTGAGACTTTGAACTATTTTATTGCCTTCATTTCTTCAAGGTGCGTCTCTCTCTGGGCTCAGCTGGAGAGCTTTCTGGACTTGAGTTCTGCGCAGTTTGATGAATTGATATGTTTCATTGCACCCACAAGTGTGTGTGCTTTTTGTTGAGCACAATACTACAGATTCTTCTGTTGTTGTTGTTGCCCCCCCCTTTTGGCTTTGGCTAATTGGTCCATGAAGTTGAGTGTTTGTTGCACCACCAACAATGACTAACAAACTGGTTTGTAGAAAAGCATTAATTTACATGCTCTTGGGAAACGGGGGAAAGGTCACAATAAACAGGGGTGTTGTCCACAATGATTAGAAATTCCAAACTAGTTTGATAAGGCACCAGGTAGAACTAGAAAATCATGCTTAAGGCTTCTGGTATGTGTTTGTAGACCTAAAAAAATGAGTGCTGATTTAAGTAACCATGTGAAATTGCATAAAGGTGTTCAGTTTGTTTGCACTGCCATTAGACTGATAGCAAAGCAGCACCCATACAATTTGATTAAAAACAAACAAAGTTAAGTGAATGTATAATTATAAGCATTACTGTAAAAATCTTCACAAATACATTCACATTGTTGATGTGTGCTTCTTTACAGTTTCACAGGAGCAGATCAAAAATCTTTACCAGAGATTCCAGCAGCTGAGTGGAAATCATGAAAAAATAAGGTAACGTGTCTTGTTACATGGGGGTCAGCTCGCAAGTGGTTTTAATGGAAACACCTGGGCTTTCTTTGGCTGATATAGTAGTATGGCAGTTGCAGAGTGGCAGTTCAGACTCACAATGGAGACGTTGCAGTTGCTGCTAAAAGATGAAATACTGTATGGTCAGGCTGAGGAACTGTGAGGATTTCTGGCTTTTCCAGCACAGACAAAAACAAGTAATGTAATGGTAATACAGACACACACCAAAAGAGAGACATTAGGCAAATATAACATGCAGATAATGATGCATTAGTAATACAGAGCAAACACTTACTGTGCAAACACACCACTTCATATATAGACATGCCACATGATCACAGTGGCCGGGTTTTGGTTCCTTATTTTGAAAAAGAAAGGGGGAACAAATGTTTGTTCTGGTAGGTTGGACAGATAGCACTATTCACACTCATTACCACCCTCTAATGTTATTTAAATTTGTCCAAAAAAAAAAAAAACCCCAATCTGACTGTGTAGTAGACTGGAGTATAGTGAACAACAGGTGCCTTGAGTTGACAGGTTGCGATTTGGTACCACATGAATAAAACTGAATTAAACCTTATCCTGTCCCACTGCAGCCGAGATGACCTGGAGCGCATACCGGCCCTGAACAACAACCCAATCAGAAAGCAAATTATTACTGCATTCTTTGATAAAAGGTGAGTACAATCAAATGACACCATATTCTCTCTGTTACCTGTATGGTTAATGTCAAGATGACTGAACTCTTTAATCAGAATCAGTTGTTTACTGTCGACTTCTGTGTGTTTTGGCTGATGAAAACAATAGGCTGAAGAGAACCTAATATGTGGAAGTAACTGTTATTGTTGGGTTCAGTCTTCAGCTAAAAGAACATCCATACACTTTGTGAACACACATTATCCACCTGTTCACATGAAGCAGCAGCTTTGAAAATGAGGGTTTTGTTGCTATTACAAGACAGTTGTTGGCATTTTTAATCACTGTGTCATGCTTTGGAGGGTGGAAAGCAGCAGAACAAACCACAATGAACTGCATAATAAACAAGCTGTCTGTGAATGCATGTGGCTTCTGCTCACAAGCAAACAGCTCTTGTGACAAACTGAATAAGGAAAAAAAATGTTTTATTTTCCCACAATATGGAGATATTTTCATCCATTGTATCAAAATGAATAGTTTAGGATTATCATTATTTATAGTTATTCTTTTTTTTTAACCAGAAAAGGCAGGAAAATGCAGAAATTGCATTGGTTAAAACAAGCCTATACATTGGTTTGTTTTGATTGTGATACAGGAACCAGCATCAGAATGATGTTGGCTCCCTTGACGAGATTGGCTTTGAGCAGTTCCTCATGGTCATGTCCCACTTCCGCCCTGTGAATTCAACAGCGACAGAAGAAGAGAAGGTGACTGTAAGAAAACAAAAGCTTCGCTGTAAGTATCGAGGTGGTTTTGTTTTTTTGTTTTTTCCCCCCCCACTGCTGTCTTCACTTCTCTTTGTGTGTATCTCAAGTTTAAATTTTTTTAAAAAGTGTGCCGTGCTTCTGGATAAGACTGTGTGGTGATGCTTACACATAAATGACAACTGAATTCTTCACTGCTTGTCCAGTACTATATTGAGAGCCACAAAGGTATTTATGACCAGACTGGGAATGTTGCCCAGGACAGCCACACAATGTCAAATGTCACAAGTATAAAGGTATGATTCGTCCTATTATAGAAGAGTGAGACACATGAGATTCAAATAAATGCTGACGTGAAATCTGTGGGAGAGCCTTGGACCCAAAACATGGTTGAAGTACAGTTTAAAGGGAAAGAAGGCTTTTTAAAACCAGTTTTTTGGTTTTTTTTTTTTGGGGGGGGGGGGGGGTTGTTTTTGAATCCTTCTAAGCAGTTGTTGTCAGATTTGAATAATGAGTCTACGCATGTAGTTATGCGTGTGTGTGTGTGTGTGTGTGTGTGTGTGTGTGTGTGTGTGTGTGTGTGTGTGTGTGTGTGTGTTGAAATAAATTTGGGATAAATATAGTATCTTATCTCTATAGGAATAGATAATAATTGGTCGGAGTGTTCCAGTAGGCACTACAGTCTACATTTGTGATTTCTCTTTATTTTGGACTCACTTTCTTTTTAAGCTACTTGTTGTATAGTGGGACAAATGCATATAACACAATGTTAGATGATAAGGAATATTTAACATTTGCAAGTGACAGCAAATTGTGGATTAGCTGAGTAATTTGTGAGCACAAGTGTGTCTGTAAATGAATTGAGTCATTCCTCAACCTGCAAAATTATCTTTAGCAGTACCGGATTCTAGTGCTTGGTTCTTAGTTTTGCACGGGGGCAAGGAAGCATGACACAGTATGATACCAGAAGAGCTCAAAATGACAGATGCATGATAGGATCCAGGTAGTTGGCCTTCTTGTTCGATCCATGGGTCAAAACCTGAAGCTACAATAGCAGATGTGACTCATGGTTCATACAGGCAATTATTAATTTCTTTTAACTGCCCTAATTTGGTGTGGTCCTGGCATATTCTTTCTGTGTTTCATCATACCTGATGAATGAATGTTTACAGTGTATATTGTGTAAGACTTCTTTGAAGTCTTACAAAAATATGCCCATAAAACTTGACCTTAAAGCTAATTTGTCTCCTGGCTAAATGTCTAATTTGATAAAACATGAACAAATGTAATTTGAAAAGTTTTTTTACTATTCTTGGCAGTTTTATTCCTCTTTAAATTCTAAAGAGAAGAAATGGCATACCACAAACATTTTTAATGTTAACACAACCATGACGAGCAGGAAGGGAGGGATGAATAGAAAGGTAATATAAGTTTCAGTCTCTGACAACCTTAAACTATGGAGGCGTGCAAGTGATTAATGTGACCTCTTGTGTACTCTTGGAACTCCTTTTAAGAATAAATGACATTTAGAATAACAAGAAGAAGGAAAAACAGTTTGCTCTCCAACAGTCAGTTACTTGACATAAAAAGAAAGGAATGCTTTCTGTGTTGTCACCTGTTGTTTCTGAATATTTACTTCCCATGTTTTATTTATTTAAACTTTGGGCAACTTTTAAGTTAGCATAGCCTTCCTACTGTCACACTGATACATTTGTAAAACGGAGACAATGCGACATTAAATCTCAGATCAGCTAAATAGTCAAAATGTCTGGTTATTAGCAGAGAGTAGTTTATGGCTGTTACTAGTAAATTTGTTATGGGGCTACAGTAAATAGTTATAGTACTGTTATTCCAGTATCTTCTTAAGCATACGTCTAATTGCTTCTTCCTCAACTTTCTCTGTGAAATCCTGTGACTTGATGAAAATCTGATAAACCATTTTTCCTTTGTTTGTGTGTTTTATAGTCCTGTTCAACATGCACGACACAGACAATGATGGCATTATTACTCTGGATGAGTACAGGACGGTAAGAGAAATTAACCATGCACACACTAGCATACACAATAGCTGCTGATAAGAAGCCTTAAGTAAAAATTCCAACACAGGAACATTTAAACGGAGGACATAACAAACTTAATTATTGTCACTTTAATTACTTTAATATAGCTCAAATTATTTATAGAGCATTTTAAAAAATGACATTCATCACAGGCGAAAACAATGTTACACAAACCTTTTTATTACAGTGCTGTAATGTTCAAAGTTCACCTGTGGGTTCAAAATAAGACGGGTAAAGAATAATACTCTATTTAATCAACAATTACATTATCTGTCCTGTCAGTTATGTTGACTGATTTTGTGAACAGTCGACTATTGTGTCACTTTGAATTGTGGGACAGCGTTATCTATTTTCCTATTATAAAGGATGAAGTAATCAAGGGAGATTGTAAGTGAAGCACATTTCTTAATGGTTTATTAATTTAACTAGTGCTTACTATGGCTATGATGTAGCTCCTTGCGTGTAAGAAAATCTGAAGGGCTGGCTTTCACCAGAACTTACAAATGCATTTTTCCTCAGCAGTCCTGATATAGTACGTAAGTGCCCTTGAGGAACTTTTTTTTAAATTATTTGTGTTGACTTTTTTTTTTTCTTCAGGGATTAAGATAACCAGACTAGGTCATATACTCTACTGAAACCCAACTGGCCCTTGTTTTAAACACTAGGCAGCATTATAAAACAATGCCACCTGCACATAATGTGTATGTACTTTAAGTATTTTGTATTAAAAGGCTGGACTGTGGAAATGTTGATGACTAAATGTACATCTCAGGTTTAAAAACAGAAATCTCCTTGAAATTATATTTAAGACGACTCATCAGCTAATGTTGCAAAAGATTTAAAATGCCTTGCACTGAAAGACTGACTGAACCAGTCTGTACACACCCACATGGCCCTCAAACAGCATTATCAGCCAAAGCACATAAAGACATATAACATACAGTACTCTTCAGCCATCTTCACCGTTAATTTTCGTGTGAAAATAACATGGTAGGCACCTGCTGTGACACATACGCGATTAACTGCAAACCAACTGCAGAACAAGTTAGAGTTTAATAGCTCAAAAGACTGTTCATACTTGCAAGAATTAACCCAGATGTTAAGTTGGGTTAAAGCAAGATTTACAGATGTTTTATCACAAAGACTGTTAATATAAATCCAAGTGGATTTTTGGGCACTTAATCGAAGCAAGCTGATTGGCTGCGAATACCATTCTTAAAATATAACAGCTGAATTTCTTACCTCTCGCTGTATTTGGAAATCATCGTGTGGAGTCGACTTTTAATATTCTGTTCACATCCAAGGTGGTAGAGGAGCTGCTGTCTCAAAGCGGAGCCATTGAGACCGAGGTTGCCAGGTCGATAGCAGATGCTGCCATGCTGGAGGTGGCAAGCACAAATGTGCCCCACATGGTAAGAGAACTCACCAAAGCTGAAATGTTACAAGAAATTTGCACATGTGCAGCGAAGTAACACAGTCACTGGTCTCATTCCAGGCCCCGGATGATTTCTATGAAGGAATCACATTTGAGCATTTTGAACAGGTTTGCACTTACCTTATATATGCAGATATATCTATATATTAGATTTAGATGGATAAATATATTTTCAATGTAAGAAAAACATTTTGTTTTCTGCCCACAGATTTTAAAAGGCATTGAAATGGAGTCCAGGATGTCCATTCGCTTTTTGGACATGAACACCGCAACAATGCGTTGTGGGAAATTAAGCTCTTGATTGGGTTGTTGTAAGGAAATATTTATGTTGCTGCTGTTTTAGCACCGTGTCACCAGTCGTAAAAAGGAATGAAGCCAGCCACTTCTGATATAAATAAATATATAAAGACAAACAAATATATTTTTGAACAGGAAAAAATGCTAAATAAATGTAACACACTGCTGTAAGTTCATTTTCATGCCAGTTTTAAAGACTGCATGTCACTTGTGCCTTTCTAGAGTTCTTCAGTTAAGCTTTAAGAATTCAGTTTTTATGTTTTATTATCTGAAAAATAGCTAGTATGAACGAATGCAGTGAGGTTTACATTTAGGCTTTGGTCACAACACACACCAGTCTCTCAGCACTACAACTATTCTACAAGCTCCACTGCAGCCAGCAGGTAATGTGAGGGTTTCTTTATACTAGAGAGAATCTTCACTTTAGCTTAACTCAGTGGCTACTCTGGCATTCATGGGTCAACTGTTATGGCATCCAAAGTGAGACGCTGCAGGCACACACCATTTCCTCTGTAGCTCCAGAATAGCTCTTTTTGCTGTGTTCCTCTGTTTAACCAACCACTACTGATGTACTGTAGAAAAATGCACTATTTTTGATTACTGGTATATGGGAGAGTGTACTTTCTCTAAGGTGAAATCTGACATCCCTCTCAATTAATTCTATTAATAAACAAATGTGAAGAAAAATGCTTGTGTACATTTTTTTTGTTTTAATAGGAAAAAATATTCAAATGATTTGCATATAGTAAATGAGGTAAAAATGACTTTATTCCTGTGATGTTGGACTACATCAAACCCAGTGTTTCATCGGGCAGCTAGATTCAACAATAACATAGAGATACCTATGCAACAGTTATATACAATACACCGACACTACTACATTTTAATAGCCTTGATTTGATCAGGATGATGAAAGAGGACCTGTTAAATAAAACGACAGAGTTTAAAGGTTCAAACTGATAAATGTTACTGTCTTTTCAATTGCAGTCAATTAAGTCCATTTGCAGTCTGGAAAACTGCGTGTCATTGGGACGGATGGGAACCAGACAGCCTGTCGTAAGGCACTGCTAGGCTGATGTTGTAGTTGTAGCCATAAGACTCTATGTAGTCAGACCTGCAGATGGGCAGGATGTGATCCTGTGACAGGGCGTCCTCAGAGAAGTCATAGTGGCAGATGACTCCTCTGTGTCTGAAGTTTAGAAAAACAAAACATTGACATCAGTAACTGTTAGGTTTTGTATTGTTGATTGTCATTTATGCTTAGACTTTGCTTTAGAAGACTGAGACAAAACGGCAGACATGCAGTTTAGCACATTTATCCCCTAAATGCATCATCTCCAGAAAATCATAAATTACTGTTTTTAAATGTGGATATGGGATAACAATCACTTAATGATTGTTTGTGTGTGTTCAGGGCAGACTGTAGCTTTCTGAAGAAATGCTTATCCAAGCAACATGAATGAGTGACTGAAGGAAGCCAAAGACGTTACAAAAACATGTCTAGCATCTCTTTGTGACTAAACATTGTAAAACGGTTTGTCCAGTTGTCATTTTTTCCATACCCATTCAAAAGGCCTGTACGAATTAAATTTGTTAGTTTGTGACTACATTAACAGCGAATCTCCTCACAAAAATAGCCCAACAAACGTGCTTGTCTGAGCGACGCAGCCACACAGCAGTCATTTTTGGGGAGATGCTGGTAACACGCTTTAGCTCAAATGTGAAAAATGCTGATCCTAACAAAGACACAGGGTGTGTGTGTGTGTCCACTAATAGACCTACCAAGAACAGACAGAAGCATAGGCAGACAGATTTCTCAAATTACAGGTAAGGTGATGAGTAAGGTCTTACTAAAAGAAGGTACTGTTGTTCTGTACAAAAACATGATCTCACCTAAGGATTTTTGCTACCTCTGGTTACAGTGAGACTACCTTCTTGCTAATGAAGGTCCTCAGCAACCTGTTTTTCAACAGGTTGCTGAGGACTCAGAAATGACAGCTGTATCGCTTTTCTCAAAAGGAATCAACCATCAATCCCTCCATTCTTTTCTGCTTGTCCTTATCAGAGTTGCATAGTGGCTGGAGCCTATCCCAGCTTTTGTACAAGAGAGTTATAGGAGGTAGAAGAATAGAAGAGATCCAGGCAACAACAAAAAAAAGTGTAGGAGGGAGATCACGACCTGCGATGAGCTGTTAGGTCATCATCTGTGATGCAAGCTCCCCGTGGCGACTTGTCATCAGGGATGTTGGCTGTTACCAGAGTGCTGGTGTTGAAGCGTACATGCCTTACAGGATGCCTGCAGCAAAGATGGATAACACCTTGAATATTAAATATATAAATCGCATTCTTGCCAGCATGTGTTTCGCTGATGGATGTATCCACTACTGTAGCATCTACAAAAGATACCAGTTAAGATGCTGAATGTTTTCTATGCGGTGAAGGCGCCACAAAAATGACAGTTACTGCTTGGAGATGTGTGATACTAAACTGACTCCACAATATTGTCTTAAGCAATTTAATTTACATGAAATAAAAACATTTATGTGAGAAGATTACGTTAACTGTGGCACAAGAAACTGAAATGAGAAGAAAACAGAGTAATCATAATCACTGGTTAAATGTGTTCGAATGAGGAACTACATTTACTACAATGTTAAAGTCAAATACCATACTCATAATGTGATACAGCAGAAATAACATGTTTAAAAAACAATTTTAGTGTTTCTGACAGTTTGTACTGAAAACAGTCCTACCTGTTGTGCATCTCCCATAGCTTTGCTCCCATCCTCATCTCCCAGACACACACCAATCCCTCGCCTCCGCCGCTCACAATCTTCCAGTCATCCGCTTGCACAGAGGTGACCCCCAAGTGGTGGGCGTACAGAGATGCGACAGAAGAGCCAGATCTTATGTCGAACACCCTCACCCTGAGACATAGTAAGGAAAAACCAAAACTAATATTAAGTTATTGAGAGAAAAGTGCTTACTTTTGTCATAAAACTACAGTTATTTAAGTCAGACATCCTTCACAGGCCACTTTATTGTTGGTATCCTTGATAAAACTCCCCTGATGATCCAGCGTAAGACCCATAGAAAAATAAGTGAAGTAAGTACAATAGCAATCTAGCTAATTTTGGATTTTGTTTTTAACAAAAGTGGACATCTAATACCAAGGGAGAGCTACAGTTTATCAAAGAGTGCATTCATTTGCAGACAAAAGGACTCTATTCTCACTTCTTGAAGGAAACGTTTCAGCACAGATGGCCCACTCCAAACTTTAGTCCCAGCTTGATTTGTTCTCGCATCTGGACAACTATTTCATAATTTGATTCAACAAACCAAGATTATAGTAGTTATTTAAACATGACTACCAACTAATAAGTAACTGGAATACAGACAGAAATCCAAAACCAACTAAACAAGGATCTAAACAATATTCAAGAACGAAGCAAAAAAAGAAAACACAAAGGGCGAGCAAAACACCCACATGCACAAATGTGGAATGAAAAGGCTGCTGTTGTGCAGATACTGTAGAAAATAAGAAGGAATTCAAAGTGTATAAATATATTTGACAGCACATATAGGGAGTGTATATTGTGCACTGTAAATAAACAGTTCATATGTCGAACGTGACAGAATGAACATGACAAAGGATACTTTCTCTGATCCATTTTCAAACACGTATCTTTGTCACCTCATGTTTTTAATAAAGTGTAGCAAGTTTTACTTCATTTGTTGTACTTTTGTTCACTTTTGTATTTAACGTTACCGTTTTTCTCTTTTAAAGTTTGACAAGGATTTTCTTTTAATCTTTTCTATGTTTCTCTGATCCTTTCTGTGTTAAAATAAGCTTTTATGATGATATGATAATTATTATTAATTTGCTGGTATATCTGAGGGATGAAAAGCAATAAGAGCAGGCTTTTTACTCTCCAGGTTTTATCAGCAACATGAGCCCAGGGGACCCTCAGCTCCATCTGTTGTCATTGTGGGTTTATTGCAGCTGAAAGCATCCAGGACATGACTCTATCCAGGCCCAACCTTCTTCCAAGACCTCATTACCATAATCAAATTCACTTTGGGGACTCAGACAGATTTCATTTTCCCTTCCAAACTTTTTAAAAGAATCAGCCTTAAATAGCTAAATGGGCACTGAGGACTTGTTGTCTGCAGTTAGTTCTGCCTGTTTAGTGGCATTACGTGATGGAAGCACACGTTTAAACAATGAGGACTGACCATTACTGCCAGACCTTGGGGAACCATAAATCTAAAGCAGAAGGCGGCTCTGTCTTCAGTTAACTGTCACTGGCTAGGCTCTTCTTCATTAATCAAGAGGAGCTCTCCCTAATACGAGATGTGTGGGAGAAGTGCAGTTAACCCCTGAAAAGCTATTTACCTAACGCTGGAAGAAGACATCAATCATTGCGCCCTGAGAGAGACAACCGATTCAGTGGTGTGATTGGATGATTGCACCGGTCTTGTAGTTTTAGCTAAGCTTGATATTCCGTTAAAATGGATGTCTTAAAAACTGGGAATAACTAATTTTGGCTCCTACAGTTGAGTAACAGTGTTCAAATAATTTGTTAAGTTCATTTTGTTTTTTTTCCATTCAAAGTTATGGGTTAAGTATTAAATGATCAACAATAAGATGGAGATTTAAGTGGAATAAACCAAATTCCACCACAATTTTTTTTAAAAATTGATCGATTTTGGAGTAATATAATGTGCACAACTGTGGATGCTCCCCTTAGCGTAGAATAAACTGCTAGTTTGTGTTGCGTGCCAGATAATGATGTGCCACGTATAGCCTGTGCACCGAAAATGTTGTAGCAAAAATATTCATTTGCATATGCAGTGGGCAACACGATCTCCAACTAAACCCATATTTTCTTGTGCGTTTCTCGAGCAATTTTTTATTCAATTGAAAGCCTGCTATTTTTGGATTGAAATATGCATCTGTGGTTTGTGAAAAAAGCATGCCACAAAGCAAAAATCACTTAGGTTTTCGTATCTGATGTAAAGTGCTGTTGTTGATGTCCATTAGTCTTTGATTATGGAAAACACAGGGACATTCATTTTTTCAGAAAGATTGATGGAAAAAAGGCTAAATAAGTGATTGCATTCTGTTACAGAGGCGAGCCCAGACATGACGTAAGGACATCAAATTTCTTTCTTTTGTTTCGAGACTAAGCATGCTAGCATTTTCTAATTAGCACAAAGTATAGCTGAGAGTGATGTTAATCCTATTAGGATTTATTTATTTATTTATTCTTGTGGGAAACAAATGGCGGTTTGGAATTTAATGCCAAATGAAAAATATTTCATTGAAAACCACAAATATCAACCGCATTATTTCTCTAGAAGAAAAGTTCAAGGACCACAAAAGAAAGTAAATACAGTTTTGGTCAGAAGTTTACAAGCACTCATCATGGGCATGACTGTCGTGTTAATTTGGAGCTTTTAGTGCATTGTGCATCTGTAATCCACATACTGTCTAAAGTATACTTGCTCAAGTAAATGTCCAGTAGCAAGTTGCACCTTGACCAGGTGATTTTGGTAGTGATCAACAAGCTCCTTCATTCATAATTCAGGCTGGATCCTTCACCACTCTAGGTAGAATTGGAAGAAGTTATTTAAATTGGTTGGTTTCCTCGCATAGACTCGACTTTTAAGCACAGTCCAAAAATATCAGTACTGTTGAGGTCAGAGCTTTGGGCGGGTCATTAGCTTAGTGTTATCCTGTTTAGTCCATTCCAAAACCTTCCTAACTTGTATATCTACAGTTCTCCTTCTTAGACCTTCCTTGGACTTTCCCTTTGTCCTCAAAAGATTTAAGTGAATATATGTATTTAAGTACATGGATAATTTTGACCGCGTTTGCAAAAGAGAAAATCCAAAATATTCAAAATTCAGGCTTATACACCCAAGTCTTCTTTTTTTAAAAAGATTATTAAAGATGCATGCTGTACAATCGCTCTACCCTGAAAAATCAACAGTTTAAAGAAATCATTACAAGCATATGTAAATGTCTGGTCACAACAGTGTCTGTGAAATATTTTGGTCCAAACCATTCAATAAAACCTTAACTGTTTCACTGTATCTCAGAGATGTTCCTGGTTAGAATGGACCTCTGTAGGTCAGCATGATAAGCCCATGTATAATCTATCAAACTTCAAACTGGCATAGCTGTTCATGAAGCCGTGCCACAAAACATTTGATTGAAGGATAAGTTTGCCAGTAAAACGGTCTCAAAGCTGAACACAATATGTGCAGTCCTTCTTAACTGTAACAGTACTCATTATTTCTTCAATTTCTAAATATATGTAATATTTCCCTTTGTTACATTGTTCCTGTTTACACAAATATGGCAAGGTTTTTCCCGACAGCCATCATTTGGACTCCTCATGTGCTCCTTGGATCTCGCAAAAAACAAAGGGACAAAACTCATTTGGACAAAAAGAAGGGATGCATTAGGCTCTGGCCTTAAGCCACCCTGTTGAAGGGCCAAGATTTCAGACTGTCCCTCAGTTTCCCAATTTCCATTTGTCCTCGGCTGTGCGCTGCATCAGCTGGGGCCAAAGTGGAAGAGCCAACCTGGTGTGTGTACCTCTCTGGACAAAATCTGATCAGAAAGTCCAAGAGGAAATCACTGAATTATTCATTCAAAGGGTGCTGTTGAATATTACTATGAAAATCACAATTCTGTGACACTTGACAAAAGATCTTTAGTGGAGCATTTCCTGCTTTTGTATGAATGTCAGGAGTCATAACTAGTAAGAAGAGGGGGAAAAAAATAGAACCTAAACAATACGATGTGGTCTGTCTTTTGCTGTCAGCCAACTACTTAACAGCCAGATGGATTTGGTGCTGAATAGAAACAGCGGGGGCAGCTTTGGACAAAGACACGCCAGGGATTTTTTTCTTTCCTGCCAGCTCATGCACTGTAGCACCACTAACAAGTAGAGAATGGCTCTTTTATGTGTCCTTTTCTCAACTGGAGAGCCAGGTTAGCAATGTGGTAAGTGTGTCTACATGAATGAAGAGAATCAAGATAGCCAAATTTTTCTCTTCTATAGTATCCCAGGTACTGGAGGAGAAAGACAATGAAAAGCGAGATATTTGTCTATTTAAGACAAAGAACAGAACATCACTCTTCTAAAAAACTGTTAATGAATTAATTTTCATCTCAAAAAGCTTTTCAAAGCCTTGTTTTTCAACATAAAAGGTTGTACTCTAAAAAATTCACAAATTTAATCAAGCCACGTCTTTCACACATTTTCAAAACATCTGTTATCCACTTCAAGTAACCTTAGCTTTCCAGCCTTCTTCATCATCAGGTGTCGCTTTGAGAAAACAATTTCACAGGCACACTCCTTTTAGCTTGCATTCTTGGCTCAGGTTTCTGATATTATGCACGATTTTACATCTGTATGTGTGTTTTTGTGTCCTACCTCCTGTCTTTGTTCCCACACACCAGCAGATGAGGAGAGCTGTCTCTCAGGTTGATGCAAGTGAAATCTCCCGGTGAGTTGCCGACAGCAACTGTCGGTTTGCGCGTCTCCAGGCTGTAGATGTGGATCTGAAATTTGAGACAAACATTACTCTTTTCATATATGACAGTTAGTCAACTTCCAAGACTGTCACCACATGCATAAACCGTACAGCAGATTTTAGCTCTCAATATAAGACACTACAGTGGAAGTGTGAAACCAAATCAACCGAAATAACAGCATCCTACTGAAAAACTAGAAATACAACAAAAAGCTCCTAAAACCAGCAAGCATGCCCAGCTGAGTGTTGCCAGGGAATATATAAAAACTGCATAAGGGTGCATTGTCAGTGGGTTGCACTGTTACAGAGACAGTTAAAAAGAATCTATTGTATATAACAACTTTAACTGTTTTTATCGGTGTTAATCATCATCTAGTTATATATGCTAATAAAATTTTGTGTAAAAAGTGTTACAATTCATAGATTATCTGATCTGCGCACACACAGTCAATAAGGCTACAAACATTTTCCTGTTACCCAACAATGGCTTCTTCATTTTGCATCTAATTTAAGTGCAGCAATGAAAGCACAGGTGAATAACTATTGTAATAGTTTAAGTGCTGGGATTTTCAAGAGATATTCAAACACACATTACTATGTTTATCTCCATTAAAATATTGTTTTTAAACTTTAATCACAAATCTCCTACAATGTTACAGGAAATTGACCAAAAATCAGAAAGTTCAAATAGCTAAAGCCTGAATCACAATGAATGATGCTTAGATCATTCTGATCCACTTTGTTTTCCTCAAATAAATTATACACACACACACACACACACACACACACACACACACACACACACACACACACACACACACAATATGTAACTACACCTCAAAGTAAAACTTGTGATACTGGATAGACGGTAATACTGCACTAACTTACTGTACAATTGACAATTACAGGTAACGGCAAACACCCTTGGCCAATTATGTGAATGCATGAAGATGAACTGAGGGGGGAAAAAAAGACCTGAAGGAAAACTTCAATTACAGCCTTTCCTGCTTTTGGCTTGATGACGGCAATAAACTTTCCTCATACAAGTTACAATGATGTCATCTGGAGCTGGCCTAATTGGTCAATTAGCGGCTGGTGTTTTCTCATCCAAACGAGACAGAACAAACAGGATAACCGCCAGGCAAAATTGTCTTTGAATAATTAAAACGACAAAGAAATTAAAGCGAGAAGGGAGGGAGAGAACGAAAGAGGGCCAAAAGGAAAGGAGGGATAGAAAAGGACAGACAGAGAAAGCGAGAGAGAGAGAGAGAGAGGGAGGGGGGTAGAGAGACAGCAGGAAACATAAAAGAAGTTTCAAAAAAGGAGAAAGATGATGTAAGCCTTGAGGAGGTGCCAGCAGTTTTTGTGTGTCCCTTATTTGGGCCAAGCAGAGCTTTAATTGTGCACCACCCCGGGGCAAAACCCAAATCACACCGGACTTTGAAATGACAGCTTGATAGGATTTGGACAGGAGAAAAGAGGGAGTACCATGAATTGAGAAAGGAGGGGGGGGCACAAAGCCTGCTGTTCACAATGAATCACTGCAGATTCTGGAAGATACTTCTATTAAATATCTGCCTACCTCACCCACTAAAATTATCGCTGAGGGAGGCAAAGGAGCGGTTTAGTGATAATATTACAGGCAGTTAAAAGAAAGCAGCAGAGAAAGGATAATCGTATGGCGACAGAGAAGCTGTTAGGTTAATGCATTAGATGAATCTCCAGTGAGGCTTCCAAACAAAAGCAGCTCTAATAGTTGCTTGTATTGGGATGTTTATGTAATTACTCTGTATGCTTTTAAAAAGATGAAAAGCTTAGCAATTACTACTACATCTCAAAGAAAATCTTTTATGCTTTGATAATCTGTACAAAAGCGCAGAAACTGGCTTGGTGTGTCATATCATAGACCAGCAATGGGAAATCATCCTTTTGTTGGTTTTTGTTCCAACAAAAGAATCCACCGGTTTAAAAAAAACCTACAGACTGCGGGCTTTTTTACTGGACCACACCCTTTTGTTTGGATTCAGCTCTATATTTGCTTTAAATATACGGACAGACAGATGTGAGCGCATCGGATGAAACGCATATTGTTAGGTTTGTTCCAGCCAACACTTTCTAAGACTTGCACTTTACATTTCACTTTGTGAACACTTACAGTGTCGTACAGAGGGTTGGGATTGAGGCTGAATTCTCTATGGACAAACAAAAAATTTACATTTATACGTCAGATGTCGCGCCATGCTGCTCTTTTTAGATTTGCATACTTACAGAATATTTACTTAATCATGCACAGGTGACTGAAAATTGCTATTGGGCTCTTTTACAAACTTTATTATTATTATTATTATTATTATTTACCTGGGAAGGAACCCATTTCAGGTTTTATTGAGCAATTCATCCCTAATGATCTGATTTCTGTCCTGACAGATTAGTAGTTCTCTATATAAATATAGAAAACCCACATTTGTACATGCTGTACAAACACAGCCCATCTAACCAGCCCTCTGAACTTTGGGCAACAAGCAGATGACAGGTTTTCAGACAGCACTTGAGCTCAGCGGTAGATCCACTGCAGAGGATTGATAGTTTGCCAGTGAAGAAGCCAGCCTGTTCTGAATGCAGTGCCACAAGCAGGGCAGATGCCAGGGTGCCCCTAGTCCAATGGCAAGGGGAAGACTAGTAGTAATGAGGACCTGGAGAGTAGCTTCAACCACACACGCAGAGACACACACACAAACGAGGGAGGGGAGATTTACAAAAAAAAGAAAGAAAGAAAAAAGTGCAAGCTAAAAGCTGTTGCAAGCCAACGTGTGAGAGATAATCTCTGATGTGATCGACACAAAACAAACTTTGATTTTCAAACAAAACTTCAATAAAGTCACACAGCGAGTTCTAGTCAGCTCAACAGAAACGTGGCAGCACGGTTAGTTTTATCTGGGTCAAAATGCTGTAAATTGAAATACTTCACTCTTCTGTCTGGAAAAAAAGGTGTTACATGACTTCCTTGGATGCCACCTCCATGTATCTTAACAGATTTTAATGAACCATATGTTTTCTTACTAAAGGCATAACTAATAGCTGCAGCCAAGTTGTGCTTTGTCTTCTTCACGGTATGAAAATTGCTGATAGAAGCGTGACAGGAGTGACAGACAAGTTAATTAAATTTGTAAGATATTTTAATTAGTCATGCCAATCATGAATTGGCATAATTGAGATGGGATACCAAAGACCACATGTATCTGATCTGCGAGTGAAATTAATCAGATCTAAAAGGCAGTGCATACTGGGAGAGGAACCTTTGATTTTCATTTTTAACCAGCTTTAAAATTTTAACCAATTTTAAAGCTGAAGATAAAAAATATGATCTCAGTTGGACTGTCTGAGACTAGCTGTGTTTACGGAATAATGTTAGAGCTGGGTGGGGGGTTTTAGAATCAGAGGCAATCCCAACAATGTACAGTACTCGGGATAACACTTTAGGAGTAGGGCGCCAACTACAGCCTGAACGATCCACTTAGCTGTCTATAATTTTTCCAGTAAATATTTTGTCACACTGTCTATGAACACCAGTAAGTTAGGAAACAAATTTCATATCTGGTGCTATCTGATTTAAAGACCCCCACATCCCACAAGAAAAACTGATAGTAATCAATTAAAAATGAAGCAAAAAGAGACAAAAACAGATAATTCTCACTCTGGAAAAGCAAGAAGCAAAGAATGTTTTCAGTTATAAAACCAATTTCCTCTTTTATCAAGCTACAAATATTTTTTCTACAAATCAGCTCAAAATTAAATACAGAAACAGCAAAAACAGCACGTTTGAGACTGCATCCATGGATCCATCCGTATTAGCTTGTGATATTTTCTTGAGAACATTAAGACGATGTTTCCCAGTTTTTCTTGTTTCAGTTAAAGAGTTTTGTGAAGATATGAAAGGAAATTTCTAATTTTGCCTCAGCTTCGATGGCATAAAATACTTCCAAAATTCCAACTAAAAAAAAAAAAGTTAACCACTTTCCAGTTGGATCGAGCTCTACCCCAGGTAAATATTTTCACCCAACTCTGGCTCGAATTTTGAAAAATTCTGTTAGCAATTAGACAAACAAACAGAAATATACTGAATCAATCAGATAACCTTCTTGGTTGGTGGATTTAATTAAGTGATACAAAAGTGAGACCCTTAAAATAACAAATGCTTACCTAAATGTCAGTCTCTATACTATTTAAGAGGATCATCATATATTAAGGTTTCACTGCTAGTCTCGCTTTGGTCCACTATGTGGTGCTTTAGTGCTGTCGCTGAAAATGTGCTGTGGCGTTCCAGCTGTGATTTCTAACAGGAATGATGTCAGTGTAGTATCTTTGCCAAAAAGCAATAAGTCACCAACAAACTGGTGTGTGCACTCACACACACAGTGGGTATTTGCAGCTCTACAGCTACCACTCCACCACCACATTTAATTGAGACTGCCTTCTTTGAATAAGCAGTTTACTTGAATCTTTATCATCACAGAAATACATGATTTAGATGAAGTGAACCTGACCACATAATAACTGCTGACTAGTTGTCCCCAGATCCCAAAAGATGAGTTTGTCTCATGGCTATTTGTAGTCTCTAAGTAATGGCTTAAGAGTCAATTAGGTACATGGAGTCCTTAGAAACACAGTATTATTAGAAGCAAACAGATACAGATCAAGGAACAACACTCCACAAAAGGTGCTCCTAAAGCTCTAGTAATTAAGAGCAGAGGTCCAGAGAGGGTTTGCATTATTTAGGCTAGCTATTTATGCTATAAACTAATCCCCTACAGGCACATGACATTATTTCTAAAGGGACCCAGGGGGTCTAAAGGGACCTCAAGTAATAGTGATCACACCCGCAAGAAAGTTTAGACACAGAGCAGAGCACCTAAAAACCAGAAGCAGTTGTAAATATAGACCAGATTTAAAAAGGGAAAATGAATCTATTCCCCAAAATGTTGTTCTTTTTTTTCTAAGAGAAGATTGGTATTTCAGCTACAAGCCAGTGATTAAAACTGACACTGGCCTAAAGCCAAAACTTTTGTCCTCACTGCTTTTCACTCAGTAAATTATATTTGTGCAACAAAACATGCATCATTCCATTTAAACAAACCAAATTATTTACCCCGTACAACTTCCCATTTTTTCATTACGCACCTGCTGTGAGCACAGCTGACCTTGTTAACTCTGATGGAAACCTTCCATTTCAATTAGCGAGGTCAAGGTAGCTTTTTATACATTTAAAATCCAGCTGCAGAGTCCAGAGGCCTTCCATCTAGTTGGTCGACGTTCAAGGTTTTGTTTAGGTTTATTTGTGTTTCGCAGTATTTTCAATTCCACCCACCACAAAACCTTGATACAGCTCCATCAATTCCATTAACATACAAACACTAGATTACAATCCCACATACATACATACTGGAGTGCCCTTCATAAAGGCTTAAATAATCATCATAACAGCATGTAAATTAGTGGCCAAAAAAAAAAAACAAAACTGTGGATAATCACTTTATTCTCTCCCAGAAAAAAAAAATGCATATGTCAAGTGAAGAGTTGCAGATGTACCATTATAACAACGTGCTTTATGTTGACTTTTATAGCTTTTACTGAGAGCTTGTTTTTGTGTGTGTGTGTGTGTGTGTGTGTGTGTGTGTGTGTGTGTGTGTGTGTGTGTGTGTGTGTGTGTGTGTGTGTGTGTGTGTGTGTGTGTGTGTTTTTTTAATGTCTTGGTGGGGACCAAAATCTCAAATTTACTACACTGGTGGGGACCAACAGCCCACATGTGGACCAAAAATCAAGGTGCTTATGGGGTTGAAGGCATTTTTCACACTCAAAATGTGGTTTTAGTGTCAGGGTTACAATTGGGTTATGGTTAGGTTTAGGGTAAGGCATTCATTTTTGATGGTTAGGGTTAGGATAAGCAGCTAGGAAAAGCATTATGTCAATGAGATGTCCCCACTAACTAGCAACACCTGATATGTGTGCATGTGTGAGCATGCATAAGCTTTACAAAAACAAAAATGTTACATGTGTTTTTATTTTTAAATGTCATAATCATTGTTAATGCTGGTATATCACAAAACCCCTAGTTTTAATAAAATAATTCACTTTCCCAATAAAAAAATCCATTTATTATTGAGTAAATGGATTTTACACCAGACTAGAAAATGGTTCATTTGCCACTATTAGCAGACGAATAATTCCCTGTTCATACTACATCATCATAGTCAAAAACTGGACAATCATGGCCAGCTGTACTGTTTATTGCTGATTTCATCCACGAGCAGACCTGAAGCTTTGCAGTGCTTTATAAACATTAAGGCCTACTCAACTTTGATTTTTCATGTGCCATATACATCACATAGCAAAAAAGTGCCAGGGTTCAGTTTTAGGTTTTCTGAAGAAACTGTGTAATTACACTGATTAAATTAAGGTACTTTTAAAACCTATGTGTTCATTTTCTATGGGAACTGTACACAGAAGCTGAACCCACCTTGTTCCCTCCGTCATGCATAGCCCAGCCTGTGCGCTTCACCCCAAATGCAACATGGGATTCTGAGGCATCCAAGCAGGTAACAGGATGACCATAGACTGAGTGGAGCATCAATGGCTCCTCCTCCCGAGGGTCCAACAGGTACATGGACTCTCCTGCTGCCAGAGCTGCCAACGGACATTGCTGGTCCCTACCTGGGACTAAAGTCATGCTCTCTACCTGTGAGATTAGACAGGATGGAGCACAATTTTTTTTTACATATACATCAGTATAGAAAGTGACTTTATTAAGTATATAACTGCATTTTAGTACATTACTTGCACACTTATGTACAAGTCATTTAATCACTGCACTTTTTAATTCTTTGATCATGTCACCTTGGTCTTTTTTGTCCTTCCCTACCTGCCACATAAATGCCCACTACTATGCCTGTGAACTCAAACTACCAGGATACTAAATAAATAACCAGTACTTTAAGTGATTTCCTCCACAGTCCAAACCCCAACGAAAGCCAATTTCTAACTTGATATTCAGAGAAAAGTTGAAAGCAACAGTCTATTAATTAACATAATTGCACATTGAAATGTGTCATCTGATAAAAATGAAGAACTCTGACTCACAGTCTTGGGTAGCTGAGTCTGGCATACTGTCCTCCAGTAGCCACAGTCTTTTGCGCAGTCAAGCCGAACATCTGATCCAGTGGCAGAGATCAGGACAGGACTGTCAGGGCTTAGGGACAGAACTTGGATCCTCCCTGGAGTCTGGTAGTGGTAGATGGGTTCCCCACCTGTCTCTGTGCTCCACAGGTCTACACAGCCTATCCCAAAAACAGTCCCCAAGTCTTTTACTGTATGCATTTAATGTATGCATTTATCACATAAGGAAAAATGATAAACAAAGGGCATCATGTACAGAAATTACAAGTGCATCTAACCATAGGTTTCTAGGCTTGATAAAGAAAAGTTGATTGAAAAGACTAATGATTGCCTTGCTTTTGATTAGAAGTTATACATAGTGTGTATTTGGTGTGGGCAATGCTTTGCCCAAAAGATACCACTGCATTACACATATACACACAAACACTGACCATCTTCATACGCAGCAGCAGCCAGCGTGCCGTTGACCTGGACGTGACTAACATGTGGTCTCGGCTCAGTGTTAGCAGACAGACTATTGGCCTTCAGGTACGAAGCCGTTGAGTCCCAGTGGAGGGTATCCCACAGCCTCACATCACCAGACGTGTACCTTAAATCCAAACACGCAAAAAGTTCATCAGTCTAAGGAAAGTTTTGTTGACCTTTTTTTTTTTTACAGCACGTTGAAAAGTTTCCACCTTCGAGAACACCTGACGTCACCCTCTCACCGCTGAATCATTTCCCCTTTCACACCCTCCTCCTTTGCTCACTCTGACTTGTTATTTTGTTTTCATCCTTTGTTACACGATCTTTCGACAATTACGATGGTGTTGTTTGGGCGACACAATAACAAACATTTCGCCCCATTTTCCAGGACAGCTTGCCCACCACGAGTTTTCAGTTCCTTTTTAAATTTTTTATACATCACAGCTCTAAAACTTCTGTCTTACTACAAATGAAGTAATATTTGATCATTTATTTAAAAGTATACTTTCACTGAGACTGGGATATGCACACATACACAGTGATACACACTGGACCTTGATTTTACTTTGGGTTTAAATATTGATTTTATTTGTTCTGATGACATTTTTATCTCTGATCATCACTGTATTCGCCGCTGTATTCATAAATTCCTCGACAGCGGGACTTTTTTAGATGCTTTTAATGTAAATCCATCCCCTCAAAGCGATGCCGATTTCTTAAGAGATCTATTTAATAAGCATTGTCTTTCCATTTTGGATGAAATTTGTCCAGTTAAAATGAGACAAGCTTCTGTTTTTAGTCCTCACCTTGGCTAAATGACAATATTTCCTGCTTAAATCGTGATTGTCGCAAAGCTGAGAGCTTGTGGAAGAAAACTAATTTAAATGTTCATCTCCTTTACTTCAAGGATCTGTTAGTTTCTTTCAACAATGCAATTAGAGATGCGTGGGCTGCCTATTTATCTTATCTGGTTGCAAAGGGCAGAGGTAATCCTAAGGTGTTATTTGACACTATTACTGTATTGACATTATTACTCCTGCTCCACCTGCTGCCCCATTTATTCAAATGAAGACTGTGAAAGTTTCCTTCCTTCTAGAAAAAATTAGTAATATAGGAAATTATTTTTCCCCATCAGCTTATGCACTGTCTGATCCTACTCTAGCTTGGTCTGTTATTTTAGAACATTTTCTACCCATTTCACTACCCGAGCTGGTAAAAATAGTTAGCTCAATGAAAGCATCCTCCTGTTCACTTGACTGTTTGCCTGCATCGCTATTCAAAAGTGTCTTCCATTCCACTGGTCCCTGTGTGCTCACCATAATTAACACCTCTCTGACATCTGGTAAAGTCCCTGCTTATTTTAGAAATGCTGGTATACAACCCCTTTTAAAAAAACCTAAGTTAGACCTTTTCTTACCAGCAGTTACAGTTTTAGACAAACATAATATTCTTAACAAATTCCGGTCTGGCTTTCGTAGAACCCATTCTACTGAAACAGCCCTTCTTAGGGTCTCCAGTGATATTTTGTTGCAAAACGATGCAGGAAAATGTTCTGTTTTGCTGATGTTGGATCTCACGTCGGCCTTTGACACCGTTGACCATCACATCCTACTTGAAAGACTAAAATACTGGGTCGGTGTATCTGGATCTGCCTTAGAGTGGTTCTTATCATATCTGTATGAACGTTACTTTTTTGTGGCAGTTTCTAAATACAGGCCATCTTCGACGTCCCTGTACTATGGTGTGCCACAAGGCTCTGTGCTGGGGCCTTTATTGTTCTTAATATATCTACTTCCCCTCCAGCATGTTTTGAGCCCCTTTGAGGACATCTGTTACCACTGCTACGCAGACAATATCCAGTTATACATTTCTTTTAAGCCCCAAGATGTTTCTAAGCTACAGATTTTGAATGAGTGCTTAGATTCCATTAAAGTTTGGATGGCTGACAACTTCCTCCAACTTATAGAAGGAAAGACTGAAGTCCTTGTATGTTCTCCTGATAGACACGTACCTAAGATAATGAATGCTCTTGGTCCCCTTGCAACATTTGTGAAATCGTCTATCAGGTATCTAGGGGCAATCTTTGACCCAGCTTTCACTTCGGATGTTTACGTCAAATCTCTGGTTCGGTCCTGCTTTTATCACTAAAGAAACATTTCTAAACTAAGCCCTATTGTATCTCGTACTGAACTGAAGATTGTCGTTTATACTTTCATTTCATCAAGACTACTGTAATTTACTGTTTAAGTGTTTAAACAGACTCTTTGGAGCGTCTACAGATTTTTCAAAACACTGCAGCAAGACTTCTGACCAAAACAGCTGCACTGGCTCCCCATTGAATTCAGAGTCCATTTTAACATTCTGGTGCTCTTCATGGACAAGCTCCTGCCTACATCATTGAACTTCTACAGCCCTATGTCCCTAGCAGGTCACTGTAGGTCATGTAAGCAGGGTCTACTTGTCATTCATTATACAATGCTGAGAACTAAGGGAGACAGAGCTTTTGCCACTGTGGCTCCCAGACTGTGGAACTCACACCCACCGAGCTTAAGATCTCTGGACTCAGTAGCTTCTTTTAAAAAAACAAATAAAAACACTTTTTTTAGAATTGCATTTAGTTAACTGTTGTCTGTTTTGTTTTATACTTTGTTGTCGTTGTGTGAAGCACTTTGTGATCTTTTATCTAGAAAGGTGCTATATAAATAAAGTTTTAGCTTACCTTATAATACATAGAGATGCATTATATATTTAAAAAATGAATAATAAGAAGAAGAATATGCATGTACGATTTCAGACACATTAAAACAAAACTAATTCAGACCATGTATGAAGTTTGGCTTGATAATTAATTGGTATGCAATTTACAAATTTACAAATATTAGAGAAATTCTCACATTTAAAAACTTTTAATTTGGTCAATTGGTTGACAAATTACTTTACCAGTTTTTCTTCAAAAGTTTTAATGAAATACATTTTTTATCTATCAACAAACTAATTAATAACCCTAGACCAGATGCTAAAATTAAGCTTAAATTTGATTTCGGTGATTTTTTTTCCCTCCACTTTTAGTCTTTCAAGGAAAAAAAAACAAAAAAAGGTTTTCTTTCATTTTCTTTCATACATTTGATGCTGTCTGCCTAACTCGGGGCCAAACCAATCTAACTTATCGGGAATCCAATCAATGGGTCACACCAATGTAGACCTCAGGGATTAAATTAACATTAGTTACACAAAAGTGAATTTATTTGCAAGGATGATTAATTGATCATAAAATACCTCATGCAGCTCACTCAAAAATAACATTTCTAGTAGCACAATTTCTTCAACAGATTGGAACATGACCTTCTGTTCATGTCATGTCATTTCACCAGACTCCAAGTTAGTGGAAAAGCCCTAACTATATCCCATCACACCTAAAACTCTCAAACCTTCCTCTTTCCTGTTTTTTTTCTTTTTCTTTTTTCGCCTAAGCCAATGAGCTCTCTCTACAGGAGACAGCAAACTGCCAAAGTTCCCACCTCCGCGGATACCATCATGTCTGAACAAGTGTGCAGTCGCAGTGTGTCATGCAGTCACAGCAAGTGTGACACAGGGTGTTCATGCGAGCACCCGTTATTTGCATGCATGACTTTGTTAGCGGGGTTTGGCAGAGAGTAGACAATTGGGACACACACTTTGACTTAATTGGTACGTCAGCACAATGCCAACTATCAACAGGAGGAAGATGATGTTGAATCATATCCAAGGAACTCGTCAAAAACTTTGTACAAGAAGAGTTGTGCACTGATTACTGCAATCTTCACGCAAGCCTCTGGAGATCCGGCCTCTATGTTATTATGTGACTTTAAGAACTGTTGGGTTAACGAGACAGCATCTTATGTTGCTTTTTAAGTGCCAAATCTCATTTCACTGGTTTTCTAATAAGATTTAGTGGAGACAATTGAATCACTTCTGATTACTCTTAACGGCCATTGATTCCTTTCTAGAAAAACAAATTCAAGTAGTTGAATTACCTTAGTTGAATTAACTTTTAATATAATGGGAAAAGTATTGATATTGTTAATTTGTTAATAGCAGTAGTAAGAAAAAGAACAATTTAACAGCATGTTAACATTGTGCAAGGTGCCTTATTTCATAAATGCAATTTTCGTTGTTTTATGTGTCTTACATGTGCTTTTTATCAGTGGGACACAGCAGGACTGAGGGGACTCTAATCACATCACTCTAAAGAGATGCTCCAAATTTCTGAGGCCTTATTGGGTCCCTTTGGCCACTCACAATCAATCACTGTCTCAGCCAACTAGTTCAAAGCAGTTGCAGTTTATTTAAACTGCAATTTATTTAACCCTTCCCTCACCATAGGACCATAAAGACACTCGTTTTGACTGAATCACACCAGTCACTAAATTCCAGAGTACTCAGTACATTATCATGGCTCTTTTAACTTGGCCTTTATTTTCATCTTCATCTTCATCATCAAAAGAAATGGAAATGGAAAAGGAATTAGAAGATGGCACATAGAACGTCCACTAACAGTTTAGCCCCCTGGCAACTAACCCTATGGGAGGCTTTAAGGCTTTTTTGTAAATGTCAGTGCTGTGAGCTATACGAATGATAATTGTGGACATCACACTCATGTGGGCCAATGACACGTGACTGAATGTGGCAATACATTTGGATACTTAAGGCATCCGTCTGTGCACGTTCTTTAGTCTCAAAATCTTTTGCATCACTTCAACTCCACCCTCTTTCTCTGAAGCTTCTCAAAATTTGGGGTGGTGGTGGTGAATGTCAGCAAAGTGAAAAACTGATCTCAACTGTAAAAATGGAACAATAAACGATATTTGATAAGTACTGACTTACGTGTTAATTTTTGGTAACAATGTTAGAAAATCATTTATTTACACTGTTAACTATCACATGTTCCAAATCTTTGACCAGAAAATTATTACCAGCTTATAGTCTTAAATTCACCGCCTGTCTCATCCCATGAAATTGAAGTCACTTAAGTGTTACTGCAAGTACATTTCTAACTGCTTCACTTGATTCTTCAATTGACTTTAAATGAATTATCCCCCTAATAAGGGAAAACCAAATGTGTTGGATTGTCAGTAACCACTGCAATAAGACATATAGTCATACATGTTTAATTAAACACCCAGTAAAGAATCAGAAAGGTTATGATCAAGATTAATTTACACCAAGACACCTGACAAGAAAAAGAGACAGAAGCACAAGGCAGAAGAATTGAGTATATGAGGAGTCAACATTACAGTTAACATCGTTACTAATCGGCTGTCAGAAGCATCCTATATGCATCCTTGATACTCACCCAGCTAAGACGAAGTTGTCATAGGAGCTGACGTCACAGAGCACCTTCCCCAACTCGAACTGCAGCTGGCTGATGGATCCCACTCGATTCTAGGTGAAAATTATAGGCTGGCTGAAAACTGATATATTTTATTAGATGAGAGACGCGCAGCTGGTCTACTGTCAGTTCTGCACTAATATCAGTCTGAGAAATACAGTAACAATTAGTATTTCCCAATGAAGTGAAGCAGTGATGCTTTACAAAAGAAAGCTTGTAAGGGCCTTGCTGTATAGTGTCCATGTTCTTCTGCCTGTGCGGGTTTTTCTCTGGCTACCTCACACATATTTTGAAGGTAGGTGCAAGTGTGAGTGCATGTCTGTCTGTTAGTTTTACCGATACAATTAGGGTAAGTCGATGTCCCAGTTTATGTATGACAGCACAGGATTTTCATCCTCTGTCCCAGTATCACAAATTGACATAATGTCCCACATTTTAATGGGCCCCAGTTTTGAATAGTAAGTGCTTCAGGAGACGCTTTCCCAAAGTCTGCCTTTTTTCTGAGAAAGCAGGAAAGGCAGTTATCTAGGTCAACTTGTCACCAGCTTTTCCAGTTGTGCAAAGTCCAGTGAGGAAATGCAGTGAAAATGAAATCTTTGTGAATCTGTAGGTCATTCAAAGACTGTCTTTTGACTTATTCTTCAATTTTGCACAGCTGCTGGATGGAAGCATCTGATTCGCCACAGTAAAGTAGTTCAAGCTCACCTTCCAGTTGAAGCGCACCGTTTTAGAAGAGTTCCTGCAGTCTCGCAGCATACTCTTCCAGCAGGGCGAGTCAGACATGCTGGCATTCTGATGGTAACCATCCCTCACGCACAACTTGAACCACAGAACAGAGTCCTCTGCAAGGACTCTCCATGCCCTGCTCACCTGAGAGAAGATTAAACCGTGTAACTGTGGATTGAGTCAGCATACATTAAGAGCTTGCATCACTTATTTCTATTTAACAAGCTCGGCTGACTGCCAAATGGACTCGTCACATGCGGGTCTGGCACACAAAATGTAATTTATTAATCTGTACCAAATTAAGTCATGAAAGGCAAATAAAGCTGCCCTAAGCAATTCAGTATGTGTTGCTACAAATGAAGAACTTAACTTTTTAAATCACAACACATCGCTATTGTATAGCTGGGGTGTGGTTTTGGCCATGAAGATTTCTGGTCCCTGTGCAACAAAATAATTTGTTTTAGCCTCAGAGTTGTTTTAATTTGAATCACTCCCAGATTGTAACGCTTGTCAGTGTGCAACTGTTCTTCTAAAGTAGAGGTTCAAAAACCCTTTTTAGAATGTGAAAGATAGATACTTGCAATAACCCCTTGATGTTATCCACTCGCTCACTTAAGCAAGACTTAAGTCACCAAGTAGTTCAATAAAATAATGATTTATTTCTCTGTTGCCCATTTAAACACATTTTAGAGCTCTATTTTCACAAGAAAATAGCGAAGAATACTCACGAGTAACCAGATAAGCATATGTCCATTCCTGTCCCATCAATTGGACAATTTATTTTATTTTGAAGTGACTGCCAAAACAATGTCCTATTTATGTAAACACTTTTTTCATCAAATGAATCCCTTCTGTTGCCTGAAAACTACAGTACCAGGGTTTTCCATCAGTGAATACAAGGCCTTGCAACGTCGTCTTGTGAAAAACCTGATTAACCTCTAAGATTCATTCTGGAGCTGGTGGATGAAAACACTGACCTGCACCCCTGAGGTGACGTTTGTCCAGCCTCTTACTCAGACTGCTTACCTGGGCACATCGGCCTAGTTCTGCACAGTTGAGATATTGGAATATCTTCAAAGCTATCTCATACGGCAACTCAATATCAAAGAAGGGAATGTCATTGACTTCATTCTGCAAAACAGATCATTAAACACACATTATATACCCAGCTGACTGTGGTCAAGTACCATCTGACGGTGTGCATTATCGCTCTCATACCAGATCCTGAATGAGTTGGTCTACCAGCTCTTCTTCTTTCTTGACCTTTCCCTGAGGCTGCTGCTGCAAGGATGAGCTGCAGACATTAGTCATGTTATGATATTGCCTCTTTCTCCTGCTCCTCTCCTCCTCAATTCTGTCCAACAGAGGGCTGGTCCTTCCATCCAGCAAACTACTTGCAATGGACACATACTGAGGCCGATCCTCTGTCTCTGCGGCAGCAGCAAGAGCAGCAGGTTTTCCCCCTACACGAACATGCTCCGTGCAACCACCTTCTTCTGGCTTTGAATAACTACCGGCCTTGTTAAGATTTTTTAAGTCTCTCTGGCCTAACTGATCATCAATATCCCGGGAAGAGGAAGGCGCACAAACCAGTCGTTGCTCCCCCTTTTTACTCGATAACTCTCGTTTCCAACGCTCCCTGAACGCAGCAAGATCGTTCTCTGCCATATTCTTCTGTCATCGCTGAAAATCTAACTTTTTTTTCAACATTACAAAGTAAAATTTTGTAGTTTTACAGACGAGTTAAGAATAGAAACAGAACGACACCGACAAAAAACAAGCACGTCCTCCTGTATAAATAGTCCGAAGAGGGAAAGCGAGCAAATGTGCAAAAGTTCCGCCAAACTTTTAATTCCGCATTTTTATTATAGACGCGTCGATTGCAGGGGGAGATATATTGTATTTGTGGGCAATGTTTTGGCAATTTGTTTTTATACAAAATTTATTATTTCGTATTACATAGTTATGTGTACAGGATGATCACATTTTAGAAAAAGTGCAATTTTTATTAGAACTTTAAAAGAATTTAAGCGTGCTAATGCAGAAAACTCCCCAAGATAAAACCAAACAGGAGCGATCCAAGAGTTAATCATTGCATCGCTCTTTTGGGAAAAGATGATGTAAACCCCACACCATGTGACACTGTAATGAATAATACAGTAGTGAGAGAGGTGGGGGAGAAAGGGGGGACGCAAACACTGTAAAGGTTTGCTGAGAAAAAGAGAAGGAGGGTCCTGTATCCTCAAGACTTAAACTGAGTAGACCGTGCGTTTTGCCGCGAAGACGAGATGTGCTGGCTGCCGATAGACCATCCTCTGCTGCTTCCAGGTGACTCAACCTGCAGCTCCCGTCGACCCTCGCCGTGCTCCGTGGCTCAACTGCTCGCGTCGCGCCTACGAAGGATCGGGGATAAGCTGGAGAAAAGCTGGGCGACCGAGCGGGCGGACGTCGGCTACAGCTGCGGGGACAGAGGGACGGTGGTGGTAAGCGGACGGGGTCACCTGAAGGAGGGCTTCCTGTGCGTTGCGCTGCACTTCACCGTGCTCGTGCTGTTCGTCGCGAGGCGACACCTGTAGGGCGCGAGGCTGCCTCACCAGCAACAGGTGAGTAAACAGAGTCACGTCACCTGTTCGAGCGCGAAACCACTAAGCCTATCTCAGATTTGGATGAAAATTCATTTAGGCATATTTGTCAAATTGAAACACACACACACACTAAATAAATACAAAAATGCTTTTTTTGACGCAGGCCAAGAAAACATTTTCTTTACTACTTCCATCAACTTTTCTTGGCCTTTCCCAAATGAAATAATCAATTTTAAGATATAAAAATACATTTAACCTCTCAATATTTGCACAACAACTTTCATCAAGGTACCATAAAAACTGGATAAATAAATTTGGCGATAAAAATGTTTTAAGTATTAGGTAATTATTAAGAGTCGCACTTCTACAGAAAACGAGATGAAATAAATATTAGGATAGAACTGATGCCATTCTCTACATTTCATTTTCAGACGGTGCTAAATAGAAATTATAGCTCTACTGCAGGTTTCACGTTTCTTATAATGCGTCTCAATAAAGTGCGTGTATCTCTATCTCATCATAGACGGTGCCTTTAAGATTATGCATGAGGGAAAGCAACGGGCTCTCATCATTTGCACTTAAAGCAAAGGATGGAGGAGAGTCGGAGGACGCGGTGCAGGAAGAAGTGTGCACAGCGGGTGGAAAAGCGACAAACGAGGAAGCGGGTTAAATTTGTGTTTCAGGAACGGAACTGCGTTTCTGACTATTCTGCATGTGGCATGAAGACTAACTCAGGTCGGATATGGATGCACTATACCGAGCTGAGACGACACCAGCAGCCCTGCAGTCAGTCAGCGGCTATATCTACCCCTACGTGACTCTCCAATTCTGTCATCCCATCTACAAGCCGGTGATGTAATCTTCCCCTGGTAGAGTGGAGGGAAAAGCTTACTAATAGTACGCCTTTAAAATTTTCACCTCCCACAATGCGAGTGCATCAGTGAAAACTGGGGTTAAACTCATTAGACCTTCTGTATCTAGGCTACAATTAGTGCAGCAATCCTTAATAATGCACTGAAATGTTTCCAAGCTTCATAATGCACTGTACCTTTTCTTTTTTTTTAAACATAAGCTATAAGTGTAAGCATGTAAATAATGAGAGTGGTTTTTACAGGTGTTTTCTACAGTGTTTAGATGATGTTTACACATTACTCTGCTTTTTTTTTAATCTGTTGGGGGGAGTGTTATGTGGCTTGTTATTATAAAGAAAACTCCTAGGAAGCTATGCTGTTATGCTGTCTGTGATTTCTGCAAAAAAGAAAAAAGCTTTTCCCCCCCTAGTATATTTAATGTAATGTGGGTAAAATTCCTGAAACGGTCTTTTATAAAGTGTATGGTCTTTATACTTTTAAAACATTTCATATGAATTTTTAGCAGTCCTGATAATAAAAAAACGTTTACTGAGATATGTTCTTTGTGTCATTGCATTTAGACAAGAAATACACCTGATATTTGAGCTTAAGTGCTTTATTTCAAAACCAATGATCTCAGTGCTTCACTGCGCATTTTCCATATAGTCCTAGAGTCTATTAAGCAGCCCGAGGAAAATTATTCTAAATAAAATACACAGTAACAACATAAATGAGGAATAACAATGGAAGACAATTTACAGTGTGGACGATTATCAGATATGTGCCTCTGATGTCAGTGACAATGTATGTACTACATATCAACACTTTTAAAATGCACCGTTTATGGTCAGGCTACTTAAACGGCACACACCACCTTGTTCCTTATTCAGTATCTATATATGCTTATGTTTTACCAACCACAACATCTTCTACCTAAAGAGTACAAACTGATTTTCCATTAAGAATCATTCTGAGACATTTCATTTTCAAATAAAGTCATTTGTAGAACTAAATCAATACATGTGATGAAATTGTAAAGACAACTCAGAGTGTATATTCAGTCACGTTTTACATTATAACCGCACTTAAAACAAACTTTTATATTAAAAAAAGTCAAATAAAAAGTTACCCATAGATTACAACAGTAGCAAACCATTGAAATTGAGCTCAAGTTTATGTTCCTTTACCACATTGATCATTTCTTTAAACATGTGGCCTCAATCACCAGCTTTATAGGAGATGATTGTTTTTAAATATATTCGATTATGGCCTTCTCAAATGCCTATAAATTTAATGTCCCCAATATATCATGTATTACCCCAATTATTCCTTGCCTGATTTATATAAGACATTTACAGAAACATCACTGTTTACCTGGCTTCAGAGTACAATCACATATCTCTGGATGCTCATGCTATATTATTAGAACTTAGTAAATTTGGAAGTGAGCTGAGGTGGTGCCATCCTTCCAGCATCTCAGGGTCTCAATGACAGTAGACCGACACAGTGGACACGTTCTCTCACGATCGAACCACAAACACAGGCATTCCTCGCAGAACACGTGCTGCAAAATAACAAAATCTTCATTTATTTGATGGCAGAAGTGTGACACATACATAGCTAGGATATCTTGCTAAAAATACCAATAAATAAGTAAATTTGTCACTCAAGCTACTCTTGTGAAAACTGCATCTAAAAAAAATGGACATAGTCACCATGAAATCATCACGGGTTAATGAAGCCTCGTTGTGAAACATTGAGCATACTTGACCCTCCATATAAGCACTTCCGAAACCAGATGTCACAACTGCAGGGAACATCTGACTGTGAAACCATGTGACATAACCATGGAAACAACAAAAGCAATAATCACATGTTAGGCTTGTCCTGCATTATTGCTCTTTTGGATAAAGGGGGCTGTAATTTCAAAAATTAACATCAGTCACTGAACCTAGTGACTGAGCCCTTATTAGAGGATCAAGGAATCTAAAAGCTGTTTGTGACCACAGAGCCACCCTCTGCTGGCCATTAGAAAGAATGCAGGTTTGGTTTCAGACCCAGAAACTATGTCCATCTTTTATAGAAGTCTATAACATAATTGTTATTTACAGATGATAACAGAGCAACAAAAGTAGGTCATATTAACTTTTAACCACACCCAAATAACAGTCAGTATATAGTGACATTCAGTGACAACAATTTTGACTTTAAATGAGCCAAATAATTTGCAAAATTTAGATTTATTTATTTTTTTTACCATTTTGTTACCAGTTAATGAACCCTTACCTGACAGAGAAGTGCAATGGGGTCTCTAAAATCAGCCTGACAAATAGCACAGACATCACCTGCCTCGCTGCACTGCTGACTGCCAGCTCTCACTCCATAACTCTGGATGACATATGCACAAACACACAAAGGAGTGAAATCTTCTGGATAGTCATTTAGATTTTTTATAAATTCTTAAAAAAACAAAAAACAAAACCCACAACTGACCTGGGAGCTGCAGAGCATGACCAAGGCCTTGTGTATTGCAGATATACGTCCGCAGATGTCAAAGGACTGCAAATCCATCAAGATCAAGACAAAGCACAATTATTTAAAAAATAAAAAAAATATGGAATTACAGCATCCATCAGGATTCCCCATTTCATCCAAAATTAGAAAGGACTTAGTTTACAGACATGCAAACAGATTCACAAGTCCATATTTGGGCACACCGCTGCTTTGAAATGAAAACAAAGAAACAAAAATCTATTTTACATAACTGTTCATTTCAACTTTAAAACAACAAAAATGGATTTCTTTTAGGGGCACACCTCACCAACTTAATTCTTATCTCACTGTCTTTATATGAAATAAAGCCATTACAAATTGATCAAAAGTCCAAATTGTTTCAGTTACACACAAACTAGACCTTTGATAACTTCCTTCACCTACAGCCTTCTGGTGTAAGCTCGTTTCTTTGAAGTTCATTCAACTGTTGCCCAGTCATTCAACACCGTTATGACGACAATGACTCAAAGAAGCATTCATATCAGCATGCTGTTATACTAAAGCAAGCCTTGCTTTGCCTGATTCTGGAAAACACCTGTGTGCTGCAACTTGTACATGGAGTACGCACATCCAGGAGATTACCCACGTAACGCAGTCGAACACCCCCATATTTAAGAACTACAACATCTGATTCACTGTTATATTTAAAGAAAGCAGGTCAATAATTGTAACCACACATTGTAGAATGAATAGTCTCAGAGTGTAAATAATCTTTGCATCATCCATAGACTTGCTCATTCATGTTCCATTAATTTTCACTATTTCTGTTCTCCCACAGAATGTCGTGTCCAACTTTTAGTGAGTCATTGCCCAAGAAAGTCTATTTTCTGAGTTTTGAAGTCTTTTTAAAGGCTGACCTTCCTGTGACCATTGACTAAGTTTTCTGCCTTCTTTCTTCCCCTGTCACGGGTCCATGAGCTGAGGTGCATTCTTACTCTGAAACTAATGTTGCTTAAAAACATCATCATTGTCAAATGTGACAATGCTGGGGTTTTTTTTTTTTTTCCACCAGTTTTACAGAAATTTGCAGAGGCATTACCTGTCCATACTGGGAACAGCAGACTAAATGGTACTAATGACTTACAATTATTGGGGAGAAAAGAATGGTTGAGGAAAAGTCTGATAATTTTAAATGACCCCTCATCTGGATTCTCTCCCCCTCATACCAATACATGACTGAAAATAATGACTGAATTTTGATGATTTGTTTGCAAAGGAGCACCACTAAAATTCTACCAGAAGTCTAAAAGTAAGTCTTTAGTGGAAACCTTCCATGCAAAACCTAAAAAAAAAAGGACAAAAACAATTTTGCCCTCAGGTGCTGAAACCTTGCAGAGGCTGTAGATGATGATGAGTGTAGCTCCCAGGAAGTAACTGTTTGAGGGGTCTTCTCCCATGATGTACTTGTACCACAACTGGATGGGAACGAGGGCTCGAAACAGCTGGCTCAGCTCCTCGATCAGCAGGTAGAACTTACCCTGCACAAACACACACAATATTAAAAACTACATCAATAGCTGAGACTTCAATTATTCAGTGTCAGTGACTATATGTGGCCATGTAAACTGAATGGCAGCACTTTTGAAAAAGAAACAAAAAAGACACATAACACAAGTTTCAAATATAAGGAAAAAAAATATATACCCAGTGGAGACAATATGTATTCTTTGTCTGATCCACTCACTAGCTGTCCAAAAAAGCAAAAAGGACTCAGTAGCTTCAGGGCACTCTTCTATCTAGTCGAGAGCAGTGTGGTATTAAAAGCTTAAAACAGCATGCCTCCAGCCCAAATGTGGCCGCTGTCCAGATCTCAGCAGTTTCACAGCAGTACAAGCAATTTCCTCACACTGCAAGGGAAACTGGCAGCGGCTCTTTCCACCTGCTACCCAGTGCCCACATTAAGCTCAGCCCTATGGGGGCTCGCTAGCTATCTTTAAAGGGCCTCCCTTCCGTAATCACAGAGTAGAAATGTACTTCTGTCCCCACTGCCACAAAGTGTGTTAAGTGAATTGGGGACGGTTAAAAGCGGGGGCGAACAAAACGAAGGCAAACTTGATTCCCCGATTGCCCTGGCTTGCATAATGACTTCCTGGATGATAGCTGACAAAGATTGATGACTGTGGGTAAAGAGGCACAAGCAGCTGGGTAGGCAGGGGAAGTAGACCTCTACTAGCTACTAATTCATCTTCCTTATTGTCCCCTCAGTCTGGCATCCCACAGTGCCCATCACGCCCACGTAAAAACTGTCAAATTTAAAGTTTGGAGATGAGCCAGCCAGTGTGAGTAGCAGATACTGCTTGAGTAGTCCTTAGCTTAGCCATTACTGTACATTTTTATCTACAAGACTGGAATCTACATTACTCAGAAAGGATTGACAAACAAAATGTGTAGTCGGTTCTGTCATAGCTTATTCTTACTTCCTTTGACTGGCACATTGTGGGTCATTCTTTTAGGGCTGTTGCAATATCCAATGTTATTTTGGACCTCAAAACAAAAAAGGATGCACTAATATTATCACAATATGAATAAAATAACAGTAATAATAGCGTCACTCAAATTTAGCTATATATAAAATACGAGTGTATGGAGGTGGTAAGAAAGTTACACAAGAAGAACAATTGCAGTGACAGTTACACAGAAACTGCAAGCTGGACAAATCTTATCACTAAAATTAGCTACACAGTTATTCAATTCACCCGAAACATGAATTTACTTTGTTCTATACTGCCTTACATGTAATACAATTTGACTTTGTATGACTGTTCAAACTAAAAAACTTTAACAATGAGATTTAGTTAATGGAACTTACTGGACGCTCCTGTTTGAGTCATTTTTTCCACAGCTACCAAAAGTCTAAAAAGGAAATCTTTCTGGCGTAGGCAGAACAAACATTTAAAATAATTTTTGTGCATTCTTTACCTTCTTTAGTTTATTATTTTTATTTTATTTTTATTATTTTATCTTAACAGAGCTGCATTTCTGTGCAAAGGTCTTGCGCAAATGCTCACTTCTTTATATTGTTCTTCCAAGGAACCAGCCTTTCTTCTCAGTTTTTAAAAAAAAAAAGTAGTCTTCAGCAAAAGTTTTCTGAAGGTCTTTTAAAGGTTTTCTTTGGGCATTGGCAGCTTTGTCGTGCGGTCCAGTCTTTGTACTCGACCATTTTCAGTTGAACACTTTTCTTGTTTTGTTTTTTTAAAAGTGTGTGTCCTTAAAAGAAATGAGGAAAAATGAAGGGCAAAAGAAGAAGTAAATGCCCTAAAAATGATCTACAGTAGATTACAGTAGCTGAAAGTCATGTTCTTAAGAAATAGAGTAAAAAAAAATCCAAAGACTCTGTGAAAGGTCTTTGATATGCATACCTGCGATATGCATTTATTTTATAGTAATTTCTCTACTCTTGGGATTTATTAGGTATATCTTATGTATTTAAAATATATTTAACTCCATATTAGCACGACTGAAATTAGCGACAACTTGATAACACTGAAAATACATGTTTAGTAATTACCCATTAAATAAAATTCAAGCAAAAGCAGTTTTATGAGTCTATGCCTTTAAAACATAACCGTCATGGAACTTCTGATCGCATGCCCGCTATTGCTTGTGCAAACTTGTGCTGACTGCAGTGATTATGTGGAATCATTAGTGTATCCACAGCTGGACACAGTAATGAATCCAAAAGGCAGATTATATGACTTCATGGGGTTCAGAACAGACAGCACTGTCTGGCTTCAATGAGAAAAAAGCTAAGAATTGATGATATAATTGGGGATTACCAAAATATTTTACGTGTCCCATCACAACTGTGAAGCTTCAATCCGTGTGTGTATATTTGTGTGTTTGTGAGCGGAGGATACAGGTAATGGTCCAGCTCCAGGGAGGGATGACCTCACCTCTGCAATCCCCTCGAGGGCAAATGAGCTCAGTTGCTGGCTGGTGTGGTTCTGATAGGCCTCTAGGTTTGTTTATCAGTGGAAAATTTAATCCTAATACTTTATAACTCCCCCCTCCTCTACCTCCCATTTAACACACAAGCACACAACAGGAATACAAGCTGCACCTGTATGGAAATCAAAGTGTGTGTGTGTGTGTGTGTGTGTGTGTGCGTGCGCATTTGCAGTCATACTTTGTCGCCTCAGGACAGAAAAAAACCACACAAGCAGACACCCGCACTCACAAGGCTCACCTAAGGAGTACCGTTTAAAACCTAATGAATACAAAACAGCTTCACACTGTGACCCTTTAGCACTTTGTTCACTCAGTGGAGTATTTCATCATAGTTTAGCAAATTTTCTTTTTTCACCTCATGAACCGAGCTTAACAACTTTAAGAGTGAGCACCCTGTAACTTGACATGTTGTGAACAAGCATGAATACTGCCTTTTGACAGAAACTTGGCTTAGATGTCTTTCAAGTTTGCTATACAATCTTACAACATATACAACCTGGTATTTCATTAATGAGTTAAAGAGAAAGAAAGGTTTTTGATCAAGTTGTTCTAAATCTTAATAATAATAATTTGCAGTGTGATAATCGAAGAAGAAAAGAATGACATGATCTGGAAAGTAAAGATGCTCAGTTTTGGTAAAAGCCTAATCAAAATTAATCAGTTGTATGGCCAATAATTATAATCTCAATTATTTGATATTTTATGATTTTTCATGAACTTTAACATTTGCATTTGATTCCCTTTTTTTCCAAATACAGGATTTGCTTGGGTTTTAATTAGAAATCGCATGAAAAGCAAACGTGAACGTGGTCAAAGACACAAGTCATCTGGTTGTGAGTTTATGACCCTTCCTGCAAAGTCACCTGGCAGTCGCTCCCTGCCTGCAGCCTCCACTGCAGGAGGCCTGCAGATGAAGGCAACAAGACGACCGGGCTGAATGTGCTTGCAAAGCCAGCGTGGTAGCCATGGGGAGAGAGACTGAGAACATAAAGCCAACAAACAACTGACCGCCAAAAGGGGACACTGTGAGAAATCCCCTGAGACCTTGCAACCATTAAATTGCCTTCCACAAGTTTACCTACCAAAATATTTTATGTCTATTACTGCTTGTTAACGAAATACTCTTTTTCCATCATCTTGGTCTTAAATGAGCTAAATAATGAGTAAAGTTGAACTTTTAGGGAGGAGCAAAAGAGGACTGCTGTCAAGGAAAGGAGTACGCTTGATTTTAACACAGACAAAATGATTGCTTTACAGTGAAAATCAAGGCAAAGAAGAATTCATTTTTATCTGTTATATCTGTTCACTGCATCACTATCTGATGAAGAAATCTACAACACTCTTACATCACTCTGACCAGACCTGATGACAGAGTAATGAGCACAGAGTTTCAGATTAAAGCCGCTGCCCAGTCACAGTGGAAGGACCTGGTTGAGATGATTTAGCTATCTGACTATTATACCTTCTGGCCACATTCTAAATGAGGTTTTTCAAAAATGTGCAAAATCTGGACATTTCTATTGGACATCGATCTAAGTGGAAGAAGATTAAAGCAGTGGTCCCCAACCCCCGGGCCACAGACCGGTACCGGTCCATGAGTCGTTTGGTACCGGGCCGCGAGAGTTGATGTTACTCTCAATGTCGTTGGCGCATTTCAGGAGGACGCTGCTAATAAAGTTACACAATTACACAGTGAATTTGCATTTATTATTATTTTTACAAAATGCCACAGTTTTTTGTCTTGGTCGTATTATCCTCGACACCTTAAAGGCCAGTACGTGAAAACATTGTCTGACATTAAACCAGTCTGTGGCACAAAAAAGGTTAGGGACCGCTGAATTAATGGATACTTATTTCTTAATTTACACTTTCACTGAAATCAAAATGTTGTCTTGGTCTCTGTATCTTTTTTTAACATGAAAAACGTGCATTTTCTGTAAAAAGCTCTAGAAAATGAATGAATCTGGATTTCTTACCCTGGATTTGAATGCCAGGAGAATCTTAGGCAGAAAGAGGACAAAGCATTTCAGGATGATGGTGACGTACTTGAGTACAAAATCTGTGATGCCCACTGCCCAGATCAGATCAAAGAAATCAAAGCTGTTGAGGATGGGCTTGGCAAATATGAGGCTAGAAGAGAAAAACAAAATGAATCAGCGACTTATTGTCAAGGATGGTGTTGCTTACACTTCATCTAATGACAAACAACAGCAGGAAAAGATGTCAGAACATGTCAGAAACTCTGTGGAAACAAAACAACAAAACAAACAAAAATACTCACAGGACAAGATCAGACAAGAACGGGAACACTGCCTGAAGGAAATGGAAGTAAAAATAAAACGCACAACATAAAAATGAATGGGGAAAAACCTAAATGTATATGTAGAAAAAATAAAATAAAATGGCAGGCAAAGAAACACAGAACTACTAGAAAAATCTTTGCTGGTACACTACCTGTTGTGCAGCTCTTCATGACTAAATGTGTAGTAGATATACACGATGTTCCCTCCAAGGAACATGATGATCCATAGAGCAACAAATACAGAACGTTCCTCCTGGTAACAGAGACACATAGAGGGATTTCAAGCAACATGCACCATACATTTCTTCTAAATGTGCTGTAAGGTGCTAGTATTTCAAATAATGCTGCAAACTAACAGAATGCTTGGTGTGTTATGAGTTTGTTTGAATGTGAAAGAGCATGTATACATAGACATCTCTCACATAAAAAGTCAATTTTAAAAGGTATTTCAGTGATTATACACCAAATTGATTTATGATGTTTAGAATAAGACTTATTCAGCGCGTATATTTTTCTTATGCTCATCAAGACCAACGACGATGATGAATTAATCCACCTACAAAATCTTCTGTCTACCAAAAAATGATTACACTTATTTATTTATTTTTACAATACAGCTCTGTTGTAGTCCAATTGTTATTGAAACGGCACTACGTTACATTTAACACACAATATCGTCAAAAAATGGATCAGTGCATTCTGTTTTAACATCACTAAAAATATTATTTAATAATAATAATTACTAATTTAATATCATTTAACAGTTTTATTAAGTATAATAAAGAGAAATAAGGAACATAATTACATCTTTCAGTAATAATTGCTGTGCTAAAACGTGCTTGGAAAACATTAGCGTGAATCTGATCTAAGAATAAAATAGCTATACTTCTTGGATTTTGTTCTACCCTTTACCCGTAATGATACTTGGTGCCTTAAAGTGGAATTGGCATAGGCAAACGTGCTGGCCATCCCCACGCATACAGCAATTCCTGCGAGAGAGGTGCAATATCATCAGTGCATGAGAGGTACCGTTAAACAATCTTAGCCACATTAGTCCTCCACAAGCTGAAATACCTAGTTTGTGCTGAAAGCAGACTTTAGCCAACAAAATAAGGATGAAGGGGAAGCCTCTCTGTAGCCAGGTGACCACTGCTTTCAACTCAGACAAAGCTGGGGCTGGGGTGGACTGGTCTTCCTGGGCCTCCTCCCTGGAGCTGTGCCTTTCTGAGCCAGCTGCTGTGGTAGCCTGCTGGAGCAGGGACGAGGTCCTATGCTGAAGGGGCTGATGGTGGAAGTGGTGATGGTGATGATGGTGCTGAGGTGGCCGAGGGAGAAAAGGTCCACCCTCTGTGCGATGGGGCCCCCCTTCCTCTCTGGATGATGCTGTCATCTGGATAAAAACTTCAGGGGGAGAGCCCAAGACTAAGCCGGCTGCCTGGAATTGGGCAGAGGAGACAGAGCTGGAGGGGACACCAACAAGGCCGGAGAAGATCTGCTGGGGAGAAGCGGGTGATTCAGGCTTCAGGCAGTCAAACACACCACCCTCATCCAGGCTGCTTTCCGATCCCAGAGTTTGGCTTCGGCTCCTAAATGGAGAAAAATTGCACGTAGTATAGTATGCAGTCTTTGAATAATCATCAGCATCTTAATCTGTGTAGTGTGTTCTTCAATTATCAGAAAACCTCTGGGGACAAAGATGCGTTTTTCTTTTACTCCAAGTCACAGATATTAAATTGAGACTGATGATAAAACTTGATGAGTTTGGCTTTCGGTTGCAGTTTTTCTTAAACAGGGGTTAAATGAATGAAATGAAGAAGCCTAAAGCTCACTCTTCAGAGCCACGTCCTCTAGCTCTTCTGCTGGGGACACTGAGACATTCCCAAGCCAGCTCAGAGACATAATCTCTTGAGCGTACCCTGGGTCTTCCCCAAGGCCTCCTCACAGTAGGGGATGCCCCAAACACCTCACCCAGGAGGCATTCAGGTGGTCCAGATGTCAGATGCCCAAACAACTTCAACTGATTCATTCATTGCAGAGGAGTAAAAGCTTTATTCTGAGTTCCTCCTGTATGACCGAGGTCTTTAGTATGTCTCTAAAGGCCGGCCTGAGCGCCATTCATTTCCGCTGCCAGTATGTTGCTCACTGAATTATTGAACTAAACGCGATTGGAGCTCCAATTTTTTATTCTGGCAAAATGAAATGATGCTGGTCTATAACTCCTTTTGTTTTGTGCTGAGAGTAATTAAGAGTTATAAGGCAACAAATGGAGGAAGGCCAAACTCAAAGTGTTGCAACAATGTTGGAAAGCACATATAACCTACAATTGCAAATATGTGGCCTTGCCAAAACTACCAAGAAAGCATACAGGCGGTGCAGGCAGAAGGGGTGACAAAAGCATCTGTGCATTTGTGCAGCACCTCCTTTCCCCACCTTTCAGAGGGCATGCCATCCGTGTTGCTGCTGTGTCTCCTCTGCATGGCATACCGATCATCACCACATGGTCCAGTCCTGTAAACGCACAAATCCACAGTATCATCACCAGTATGTGATTCACAGAAGTGACCAAAAATATAAACCACTTTACCTGAATTAATGCGGTGTACTGGACTACAGCTCTTGTCATGGTTGTTGTAAATGGTTAGCTAGACAGCTGCTGCTGCTGCCCAGACGATCCGCTCGGGAAACTTCCGGTGTGGCGTCACTAAGACCGCCATCTACCAATCAGCACCTTCTTTCCGACCACACTACATCCGTGCTGGGGATTTGTTTTGCTGATGCTGGATGTCAGATTTTGCTGAAAAAAAATCCCACCGTTTCTTCTTACTAGACATAATTTTGGACATGATCGAATTATTATCTACAGAGGAGACGAAGAAGCGTTATTAAACAGCGTCATAGCTTATTGGTTATCGCTCCTCATTATTTATCTAGCAACACCGAGAGCAGACGGCGCTAGCTAGCAGGCTAACAAAGCTGGCATTTACAGTGAAACACTTAGCTTGCATGTCCAGCGCGTAATTCGGTAGTTTCAAAACATTATATTTAAAGGTTGCTATTGTGAGTTTAAGAGTTAAAACATGGGTTAGCTAGAGTTAGCTATTTTCCGTCTATGTCCTATATTTGCATTTTTACCACCAACTGAGCTAGCTTTACATTATTTACAGTTAGCCTTTTCATATTCCTGAAAATTGAAGACAGCCAGAGAACTGCTATCCGTGGAGGTTTGATGTGTTGGGCTGTCACTTGCATTTCCCCAAAGCAAGCCATGCTATGATGGTGCTACGGCGGCTACTGAGAAAGCGCTGGGTGCTGGGAGTTGTCTTTGGACTCTCCCTCATCTACTTTCTGACCAGCACACTCAAACAGGTACAGAAACTCACACTGAGATAAGTCGATTACAGAAAAAAACATGCAAGAGGAAAAAAAGATCTAGTCACTTTCTTTTTTCTTTGCTTTGTAAAAACAAAAAAACACACTACATGCCAATTCTAAGTAGGAAACCAAACATACACGCATTAGTAGGGAGCTGTATATCCAAGCTTCTACCTTGTCCAAATAACTATTCTTCTGAATAATCACAATTTGTGGCATTATTTTTTGAAAGTGTAGCTGGGTCTAATATTACAGACTTTTACCAGCATCTAAACAATAATTTATGCCCACTTTTTTGACAGATTTCTAAATGAAAATGTTTGTGCTTTCTGTTTTGTGTGTGTATGTGTTCCTCAAGCTTGGGTCCTCTACCAGCAGCCCGAGAATGTGAGGGCTCTGATCTTAGCTGTTCCTATGACTGCACTCTTCTGGACAGGCCTCTGATGGCCAGCCTGCAGTCTGCTGGAGCCACTATTCAATTTTGGGGTTTACAGTTCGTATCACTGGGGCCACTTGACTTTTCCTTCCACGTCTGCTTCAGTTGTTCCTTCAGCTTCTCAGTTTTCTCATGCTTTCTTTTTGAAGTTGTTGTCCCATGGGATAGAGACATTTGCAGTCTCCTGCTTTTTGTCAGCCACCACTTTCTGTGTGGCTGGCCATCAGCTTCTTCTCTATCCTGAAAGTCCCACAGGGTCTTAGCCCTGCAGTTTTCAGCCAGCAGGTAATAGTAGACTTCTAAAACACATGCGCATAGATATTCTCATACACTATCCCAGCCACTTGATAGGTCCTCTCAATGTATGTTGTCCCTTCTTGCATCTTAGATTCTGCTGCAGTGTGCTGGATAGTTCTAGGAAGCCTTTGCACAGTCTGCAGCTTGGCTTCTGTCAGCTGTGGTAGACCCCTGCCTCTATGGATCTGGTGCTTAGGGCCTATTCTTGTGATGCCATGAGCTGCCTCTGTGCTGTCCTTTAAGTCTCTAGCCACTGGTAGGATTTCTTGATGCCAGCCACTTCCTCCATCTGTTGATGGTACACCCCATGTAGGGGCTTGGTCTTGTATGATAGCTTCTCTTGTTCCTCATCACCAGCTGCCTTCAGCCAGCTGAAGACCTCATAGAGCAGCTTAACTTGGGGGCTCTCTGTCCGATGCATTAACAGAGGCTCCACGTTTCTTCCTGGATTGTGGCTCTGGCACTCATTAATCCTCTTTATTCCTCTCTCTGTTGCTCATAGAGCCTCAGGGTGATGGCCTTTGGGTGGAGAACTCATCAGTGGCATCTGTGGCCCTTTCATTATTATTATTATTATTATTATTATTATCTGATGACTACCATTGAGCTGACCGTTCTGCCTCCTGGCAGCTCCACCTCTTCAGTCCAGATCACCTTTACTTTCTTTCTAACCATTCAGCCACACACTCACTCAGTCTGAATGACACCTTAATGTCTAGAGTCTCGGATTACTGCTGCACCAGTAGCTGGTGCTTTGACCCAGCTACTGGTCAACGTACCCGTTATTTCCAATGCTGTGCTCATGTGTGGACTCATGTGCCTATTCAGTTTGGTTACGGTGATGCTGCGCAGGATCTTTGCTTTTCCTTGAACTGCACTTTTCTGGACAAAGCTGTCGGTTTTCATTCCTGGAATCTGCTTTTTCACTGCCCAGAGTGTTCAGATCATCAAAGTGACCACTGTTCCCCTCTCCTTGTACATCTTCTCTGGCTCTTCTCTCAGCCCTTGGTATTTCTCAAGCTTCTCGTGTTTCTTCATCCTGATGTTGCTATTGCTTGGTATTGCTACTGCTGGGTATTGCTACATCGATCACTATGGCCTTCTTACTCTACTTGTCTTCTACATTGTTGAAACAGTGGCTATAGTTTCTCGAAACATTACTGTTATTGACAGATATTATCTGTCAGAATAATAATATAGTGAATTTAGAATAGGGTTACAGTGGGGCAAAAAAGTATTTAGTCAGCCACCGATTGTGCAAGTTCCCCCACCTAAAATGATGACAGAGGTCAGTAATTTGCACCAGAGGTACACTTCAACTGTGAGAGACAGAATGTGAAAAAAAAATCCATGAATTCACATGGTAGGATTTGTAAAGAATTTATTCGTAAATTAGGGTGGAAAATAAGTATTTGGTCACCTCAAACAAGGAAAATCTCTGGCTCTCACAGACCTGTAACGTCTTCTGTAAGAAGCTTTTCTGTCCCCCACTCGTTACCTGTATGAATGGCACCTGTTTGAACTCATCATCTGTATAAAAGACACCTGTCCACAGCCTCAAACAGTCAGACTCCAAACTCCGCCATGGCCAAGACCAAAGAGCTTTCGAAGGACACCAGGAAAAGTATTGTAGACCTGCACCAGACTGGGAAGAGTGAATCTACAATAGGCAAGCAGCTTGGTGTGAAAAAATCAACTGTGGGAGCAATCATCAGAAAATGGAAGACATACAACACCACTGATAATCTCCCTCGATCTGGGGCTCCACGCAAGATCTCATTCCGTGGGGTCAAAATGATCATGAGAACGGTGAGCAAAGATCCCAGAACCACACGGGGGGACCTGGTGAATGACCTGCAGAGAGCTGGGACCAAAGTAACAAAGGTCACCATCAGTAACACACTACAACGGCAGGGAATCAAATCCCGCAGTGCCAGACGTGTTCCGCTGCTGAAGCCAGTGCATGTCCAGGCCCGTCTGAAGTTTGCCAGAGAGCACATGGATGATACAGCAGAGGATTGGGAGAATGTCATGTGGTCAGATGAAACCAAAGTAGAACTTTTTGGTATAAACTCAACTCGTCGTGTTTGGAGGAAGAAGAATACTGAGTTGCATCCCAAGAACACCATACCTACTGTGAAGCATGGGGGTGGAAACATCATGCTATGGGGCTGTTTTTCTGCCAAGGGGACAGGACGACTGATCCGTGTTAAGGACAGAATGAATGGGGCCATGTATCGTGAGATTTTGAGCCAAAACCTCCTTCCATCAGTGAGAACTTTGAAGATGAAACGAGGCTGGGTCTTCCAAAATGACAATGATCCAAAACACACCGCCCGGGCAACAAAGGAGTGGCTCCGTAAGAAGCATTTGAAAGTCCTGGAGTGGCCTAGCCAGTCTCCAGACCTCAACCCCATAGAAAATCTGTGGCGGGAGTTGAAAGTCTGTGTTGCTCGGCGACAGCCCCAAAACATCACTGCTCTCGAGAAGATCTGCATGGAGGAATGGGCCAAAATACCAGCTACTGTGTGTGCAAACCTGGTAAAGACCTATAGTAAACATTTGACCTCTGTTATTGCCAACAAAGGTTATGTTACAAAGTATTGAGTTGTATTTTTGTTATTGACCAAATACTTATTTTCCACCCTGATTTACGAATAAATTCTTTACAAATCCTACCATGTGGATTCATGGATTTTTTTTTCACATTCTGTCTCTCACAGTTGAAGTGTACCTCTGGTGCAAATTACTGACCTCTGTCATCATTTTAGGTGGGGGAACTTACACAATCGGTGGCTGACTAAATACTTTTTTGCCCCACTGTATATGCGCAACCATATTCTGAAATTTATGTTGCTCTTCATTAGCTTTCCATGACCCGTTTCTTGTATGTGTGCATTTTTCAGGAGGAGCGGACCATACGAGACCGAACACTCTTAGAAGTTAGAGATTCAGATCATCGCATCCCCTGGAAAGTCCGCTTTAACCTGGGGAACAGCAGCCGACAGATCACTCAGTGTAGAAATTCCATCCAGGGCAAGACACTGCTTACAGACGAACTTGGTGAGTAATAAATCTATTACTCACCACCATACAGTGATAACACATCGGATGTAGCCTGTAACCAGTGCTTATCATAATCTGCATTAATGTTTTACAGGATATGTCTGTGAGAGAAAAGACTTGCTCGTTAATGGCTGCTGTAACGTCAATGCTCCCAGCACCAGACAGTACATATGTAAAAGTTGCCTGGCCAATGGATGCTGTAGCATCTATGAGTATTGCGTGTCATGCTGTCTCCAGCCCGATAAGGTAATCTGTCACATCAAGGGCCTTCAGGATCATCGCGTTTAACTTTCATCGGAAAAGGCATATCTGCCCACATGCTGTGCACCTTTGCATGCACACATTTGAAACTAGGGCTGCTCAATTAATCGAATTTTAATCACGATTACGATCTGGGTTTTCAACGATCATTAAAAATGACTGAGCCGATTATTAGCCCCTCCCTCGTTTATCCGCGACACCTTAAAGGCCGGTCCGTGAAAATATTGTCGGGCATAAACCGGTACGTGGTGCAAAAAAGGTTGGAGACCGCTGATTAAGAGGACCCGAGGGAAGCTCGGAAAGCTAAGCAGAAGTTATTTGGAGAGGAGAGTGACTGCCGTTGGTTGAAAAGAGAGGTAAAAAAAAAAAAAACTTCAGTGGTGTTGCACACTATTTTATATTATTTTTTAAAGTCATTGTTAACCCTTTAAATCCGGTCAGAGCAGCACGCTCCGTTTTGTGTAACTACTTTTAAATCCCTGTAGAATCTGAACCACGTAAGCTAGCGCAATAATTTGTTTTGCATATGAAACCAGAGGAGTTGTACTTACATCTCATACCATCAGCTTGTCCTCGGTCACGGTTTCCTTCCACATAAAGCTTTGCAAAAATTGCATAAAAAGCGCTTGCAGGAACAAAAACATAATATTCCAGAAACACGCTTCGCTGATCCGATCAGCTGTTCGTAACACTTCCCACAGTGAAACAGGCGTCAGCGCGAACTATCACATGTCCGCCATTTCCTGGCCGAAACCGGTAGTGACGTCATTTTCGCGGAAATGTAGTTTTTTTTACTTGTAGGCCTTAAAGGCCTATACTGGTCATGTTTGACTTTTCTGAATAGTTTCTGGGATGCTTAGAACTCGAATTGCACAGCTGGAAATAGTTTATTTTGATGCACCTGCTGTTTTCTTTGAAAATTTGCATCATAGGATTGTTTTTTTGTTTTTCCTGCAGTATATAAAAATTGGTGTATCTCCAAAATAAAACTATGAACACACTCAAAATAAGTTTCCTGTTGTTGTAAACTATTTTTTTGCAACTTTTTTGTATTTAAAGTTTTGAGGGATAAACCTCTTAAATTTCTCCAAGTAGAAATATATGTAAAAAAACAAACAAAAATGATTTTCAATTTTTTTTTGTAGTTTATTGCACTTTTTTGCAATTAATGTAGTTACTATGGACTTAATGCATACATATTATTAAAATATGGGCTATAACAGTTGTATAGCAACTTGAAATGCTCCCATAAATGGCACTACAACATGTAAAAAAATAATATAAGCTCTGGCGGACTTGGTTCTATAGTAGGTCTTAAAGGGTTAAATAAATATCGTCAAATAATCGTGATCTCAATTTCAGTGAAAATAATCGTGATTATCATTTTTGCCATAATCGAGCAGCCCTATTTGAAACCAAAGATATCATTTAAAATTGCATATTGAGTTTGCATTTTAAGCAAAGCAGTGCATGCAATGGGAACAGATAATAAATCTAAGTGATTATAAATCTATACATGTTTTTGTACATGTTCAATTTCTTTTCTTTCTATTTTTGTTTAGCAACTTCTTCTTGAGCGCTTCCTGAATCGTGCAGCTGAAGGTTTCCAGAATCTTTTCACTGCTGTCGCGGATCATTTTGAGTTGTGTCTGGCCAAGTGTAGGACATCTTCACAAGTATGTTAAGTTCAACAGAAGAAACAAACATGAATTGTTAGATTTTCCAAACCAGTTTTAAAGTGTTGACCCATACAAATCATAATAACAATAACTGTAATCATTTGGAAACAAAGGAATAGTGAAATTAGTAGTCTGGCGGATATGCAGCAACACTTACCCTTATCTCTTGACATTCAAAGTCGATATTTTGCTCATACATTTATCTGTATATTTTTCAGACAGTTGTTGACAAAAGATACGCTTTTATTTGAACTTGATGCATCACTATGACACATAATGATTTTCTCATGAATTTCCTGAGACAGTTGGTTCATTTAGAAATTTGAAAAACTCCCCAAAATAAAAATAAATAAAAAACAGAAACAAAACTGATTCTCGGCTAATCTCATTGTAAATCACTGAATCTGCACAAGCTTTGAATATTTTCAGTACTGTGAAAGTATTGAGAAGAGCAATATAAGTGCTTTGTGAAAAAACTTTTTAGTTTGTCTCATTTCTATTTTTCCCCTTCTCCAGAGCGTTCAACATGAAAACACGTACCGAAACCCTCAAGCAAAGTACTGCTATGGTGAGAGTCCTCCAGAACTTCTGCCTGTATGAGCCTATTTGACTTGCTTCTGGTGTTTAGTAATCGAAGAGCAATGGAATAGCAATTGACAAATAAGGGTGTTTGTTGAAGAGATGGTGCATATGAAATGCTTGGACAATTTTGCAATATTGTGGCAAAGAGATGAAGGAATGCAAGACCAACCTCAAAAAGGACAAAACGCTGTATGCTTTTTTTTTTCTTCTTTTTTAAAATTATTTACACTTCATAAGTGCATAATACGCTTTATCCGTTCATCCGTGATGATCATCAGGTCTATTTAGCAGGCAGCTCATCCATCAACACTTGCTTCAAACAAGTCATAAAGTCATGTCATGAAATCAAACGAACCTTTCTGTTTTGTTCTGAACATTTTAAAATGGCAAAGAATGTGTCCTAACCTCTGTGTATAGTGCATGCAGATGAAATGCTTATTTAATAAAAGGGACTGTGAAACTGAATGAGTTTCTGCTTTTTTCTCTCTGAATGGTGACATGTAGATTTTGTAGTAGTGTGGTTTAAATGGAAGTTTAACTCTAGCAGGTTTTATTTAACTGAAATAACAGTGGTAGATAGCAATGTCATGCATTCAAATTTTATTAAGCTTGTGGGTCTAAAGCACCAGGAAGAAAATCAAACAAGACATCATTTTGAAATAACAGCTGTTTTTTTATTTATTTATTTTTTAAAAATTAATAGTTATGGTGAATAAATATAAGTTCCACAGAAAAGAAAGATAATGCAAGGAATTTCAGTATAAATAACAGTAAAAAAAAAATCAAAATTTGATTAAAAGTTCTTGAAAATATAGAAACATTTAATATAACTTGATTGTTTTTTATGTGGAGTCCAAACTAATAGCTCTCTGTAAGTTATTGCTATCTGTTTCTTTCTACCTCAGGCAATGTAGCCCCCACACATGGGATAGTTGGTCAGAGCAAAACAATTAATCAATGTGAAGGCTGAGGAAAACAAACTGTCATAATTAGGAGATGTATTAGAGCCATTTCTCATTTTCCTGGTTGGCAAGTTGATTAATTACTGCCACAAGGGAACATGTTGATTGCTTTGAGCTATCAGGTTTGGAACAAAGACATTTCCGATAACGCTTTTATGGTAGCAACATGACGTTTTGGTAAACGGAGATATTTGCTTTATTAGAATTTGTTGAGATGGTTGTTATCATTCACACCTGTGATATCAAATGTGAAGCGTCAAATAGCAGCCAGCTAGAAAAAGATCCAGCTGTTAGCGCAGCAGTACTGGGGTTTACATTTGTTAAGAGGTGCCGATTGGTGGATTTGGGTGATAGCAGACAAAAGCAGCGATTTTCACCTTTTTTTTGTCTGTCAGGTTTAAGCTTGGATAATTGCTTCCCCAGTTGTGCCTTACTTATGTTGTCGATTAGACATTTGCATGTACTTTCTCATTTAAAATAATAAGAACAGCTCAATTTTCCAAAATATCAAAGTACACCCTTCATAAATTTTATAAAAAAAAAACCCTCTTTGGCTGTTTTAACCATGTCGGTTGTTGTTTGTACTGAAATATCAGATATATTATAGAGAGAGACACTGTAAAGATCCTTAATGCATAACAGCATACTGAATGCATGAAAAAGTAGCATTTAAAAGTCTTGGACGGGGGTGGGGGGGCTAAAGAAAAGCTGCCACAAACTATAACCGCATTTTCACCACAAACTCAGCTAAACTTGTTCATAATCAGAGCAGGTATCCACTCCCCTCCAGGTACTTATGAGGCTGGGTCTTTGTTACTTTACCTTTCCCCATTTTTGTTCCTTTAACATATGAAACAAACATTTGCTCCAGCCATACCAGGTAATCCCCGGCTGCCTTTAGCAGGGTATGACTCCACTGTTTCCTCTCAAATACTTGTTTAGGCATTTTAGGTGGTGATGGCTTTGAGGGACATGTACTTTTAAAGATGATGTTTATACAATTTGCAAGCATTTTAATCCTGGCAATGGTTTCCTCTAGCTTCTTGTGAAGTGAAACGTTTTGAGGATTCAGGTTGTTTTTCTGGTCCTCCAAGATGTCATTTAGACCTTCATACATGAAGCGCAAGCTGCAATGAACTTTTGTCCAATTAGGAGGAAAGCTCTTCTGGACGTGGAGCTCAGGGAAGCCAGGTAACCAAATACCAAGGTGTTTTCCATTGGCTTCATCCTAAAAGAAAAGACAAGAGTGAGGCGAGGAGATTTTGAAGACGTGTGTTGCTCATCCCATGAATACGCAGCTAATCTCTTAAACTGCCTCTGAAAGGTCATGCAAAGCATCTCAGCATGAATCTATACCACAGCAAAAGAAGAAACTTAACACTAGATTTAATCAAACGATGTGTTTTTAAACCCATTATATACACAAAAAATCTGTGTCTCCTGAGATTATTCAGGCAATAGAAATAACAACTTTTTCTGTCCTCACAAAAATATTCCTCCAATCCCCTACAAGGACATGTCTTGTTTATTTTGTAAGAACCAGAAAAAAATACCCAGTTAGTTTAGTTAGTTAGTTTTCTGGCTGATGCGCTTTCATAGATAAAACTTGTTTAATCTACACCTGAGATGTAATTCTGTTAAAAAAAAAAAAAAAAAGCAGACATCTTAATAGCAACAAAGTGCAATTTAACTGAAACTGTTTCAAAGAATGACTACAGAATTGCTATGGTACTGGCACTAAAAGTGTCTTAATCTGGAGTAACACACTCTAGAAATGAAGGCTGTGACACAGCACTACTCAGCAGAGCTTTGGGAGCTGCACTGTTTTTGCGAAATTTAAGTGATAGAAAAATTCAGACTACCTCCCCACAGCTATTGCGTCATCCAAGCACGCTGGCAGATTGCAAATAGCGTCACAAAACCACTTCTCTGGGTTGCACTGGTGAGAAAATGAATAGTTTTAAAGTTACTTACAAAGCATCTCAAGCTTTCATTGACCAAGCTTTCGGTCAGGGCTGTCAGGTGTTTGGGACTGCACGATGCACCTGCAGCATGTTTCTTTGGTGCAAGTTGTGCATCCAAGCCGTGCATCAGAATCGCCATCCAGATACAAGCCAGTTTCAGAAAACCTGTAAACCAAGTGTACAATCACAACATTTTAAGTTTGGTGTACTTTCTCATACAAACTACTTCACATTGTTGCATGGTATACTGTACCTGCTCTATATTCTCCCATTGTAATTCTCCTCATAGTTTACTGTGACAAGGGCAGTAGGTGTGTGAAATATAATTTTGCCCTATCGCTTACTTAACCATATCCTCTGATGAAGAAAGTCAACCACTGAACCAATCAATTCAGTTTCTTCTGGCAGGTCACCACCTCTTCCACCAAAGGAAATTACTGATGATGATGATGATAAGTATTCTCTAGACTCTAGAACAGTTAGATTATAGAGTTGAAAACTAAAAAAAAGAAAAAAAAAAGAAAAGAAAAACTGATATTAAAAGATAAATGGGTTAGTTTCTCTGCAAAAATTTTAAAAAGGAGACTAAGAAACTAGGTTGTAGATAGCAAGGGTATATTTTAAAAACTGGCTGCTATTTATCTTATATGAGCTACATAACATAAGTGAAATTGTAGTTTGTGTAAGTGTGAAATGCATGATTATTTCTTAGTTTTTAAATGAGCTTTCTTTAGCTTACGTAAGTAGTTTAGCAAGAATTCTGTGATGACATATGTACTCTATGAAATATTCTATAAATGAGTCATGCAGTACTGCGTAGATGCAGCTAACCACAGCCCAACAGTTTTGACTAGTTTCATGTCCTGACTAAAATTTTAACTCAACCCTGTTGGTTGATCTCACAAGCAAATCAGAGGGAGAAGAATTTGAAATGCAGCTCAATTCAAAACGCTGAAGTTGGATTAAAAGTAAAATTTTTGTATTTACAAAACACAAACGACTCTTTCCCAGCGTAAGTTAAAACAAAACAAAACAACAAGCTGATGAATCTGAATTTAATGTAGGTCGTAAGGTTTAGTTAAAGACTTTACAGAGGTGAGGTCATTGCTGCACTTTATATAAACCGCAGACACCTGCCTCTTGTATACAAAGCAGTTGCCATTTTCAAGAGATAAATATATAATAAAAACACTAAATAAGTTAAAAAAGAACTGGCTGGAAAATAAATAAATAAATAGGTTACAGAAAATTAAGCTTCAAACAGAAAAACAAAACAAAACTAAAACTTGCAAGTTATGTAATACTCTCCACATACAGTATGCATTTCAGAAACATACAGAAACATCATATTTCAGTTGAAGGCATCAATTCACATAAACAATTTTCTGTTGGTATTACATAATCTCTGGGTACACATACACAACCCACAATTTCAGTAGAAGGTTGATTATTGCAGAAAAAGTTTACACAATTTGACAAGTTCCTCTGTTTTAAGAGCACACTGGTTTTACTCATCACTGTACCTTAAACAGGATGTGATAATAAATATACACACACACCAGCACAGCACATATGCACACTCGAATAATATTAAGTTATAAATAAATGACAAATTAATGAATGAACCTTTCTGAAACACTGGAACAATTAAATAATAAAACATTTTAAGATATTGTTAACACTGCGACTGGTATTATATTAACCATAACTAAATAAATAAATATTCTCAAATATAAATAATTTTGCAAATTTAAGCTACATCATATTCACATTCAAAGAAATAGATAAATAAAAACAAGGTACCAGTAAATAATTAATATATGGCCAAAGAGACCATTCTGAAATGCACAACTTTGAATTCCCTGTCAAAACATCATCAAGGGTTAAAAAGGAAACCTTAACCGTGACAGGAATAGCAGAGAGGTGGTGGATCCCAGATAACAGAGATATTTTCTCAGTCTTATTAGTGACAGAGTGTCTGATTAACTACCGTCAGCACTTGTTTGGACCATTCCGTCAGTCTGACCGCAACACTCCATACATAAATTTTTTGTTTGTGGTGATCGGTTAACTCTCGGGGTGGGGTTGGGGGAGTGAAATCGAATGGTCCGAGCATAGTCTTTATCATAATGTTTAAATTTTCTAGTGTTTTTTCAACGTGCTCTGTTTTATTAAAAATTTCAACTGGGTACCTCAAAAGTTGTTGGTGATATTCTTTGGCTTGTAAAACGTGTAACTTAAAAAGCTCATTCTTGATATAGATGTTCTGCAGCTTCTCACAAGTGCTTTCACCAGATATCTGGGTGTCATTAACTTCAGGTCGTATTGTCTCATTCCTTTTTCCATAATTTTTTATCTGTAGGTAAAAAAAAACAGGTAGAATTCACCATAAAACTTGTAAAATTCTTATTCTCTATTCAAATAAGAACAGAACCACTTGATGCTTCAGCCTTGCACTGAGTTTTGTGACACGTTCATACAAGTAATAAGAACAGTCATGAGTGAATAAATGTAACTAAATACACTTTGGAAAAAATAATGTGCCGTGTACGTCGTCAACTTGTCTATTTTTGTGCTCACAAACAGCAGATTCAAAGAGACATGACGGATTCATGTCATTCAGCATTACTAATTTAAGATTTATATTTATATACTTCCATAAGTTGCAACCCCAGCAGGTTCTTGCACTAGTAGTTTAGATTAAAAGCACACAAGTAAGACACTAGGCATTTACACTGAGGGGCCTTTGAGAGTACCGTTATGTATTGGCTACTTAAGCTCTTACTGACTACATCTGTTCATGCAAACATCCACTATACATCAGTGAGCATTTTAAACATTTTCGACAGACGCGTTTTAAATATTACATGAAGTAAACTCTAGAGTTTAAAACCATTTTAAACAGGCTTTCTCTGAGGACAGACATGAGGTGAAAAATCAAGACTAAACTCTGGAAGATGATTGAGATTAAATATGACATATAAGATTTGGATCAATTTTGCAGCAGTTAGGTAAAGTCTACAGAATGTCCTGTGTATAGTTACAGCAATCATGCAAAGAGTATATGACAGCAGATTAACTAGATGGTACTTACAGATAAATTCAGTAGCTCAGTTGCTTTGAATTCGAATAACTTGGCAAGGTCATTGGTTCTCTTCAAATGATCACAGGAGTTATTAGATGGACAAATCGGAGCAGAAAACACAGGACTCCACTGAACTTCCAGGAAGATCAAGAGGATTGCTGAAGAAAAACAAAAACAAATGGAATTGGACAATGTTCTCTTAAACAAGAAATTGTAAAATTACCAAAATAATGCAACCAGATTAAACGAGTAGTATATGAGGCTTCCTGATGTAATGATGAAACTATGTAGTATCAGTTGTATTTGTTGATCAAATGGCCTAACCATGTCAAATTTGTGTTTGTTAAATAATAATAAAAATATATATTTACCATAGTGCAGGAGAGATCTATTGAGTTTAGAACCCATAGTAGCAGTACTAACTCTTATCCTCAGTGGTCCGTGATAAACCATACAAAACAGCAACATGCAACTTTGCTTTGGTAGGCCGGCTTAAATTACATTTTAGGTACACCCACATTCACCTCATACAAAGGAATTCCATGACAAATTTTTTTTTAACATCACTCACATTATGACATATTATTGGATCATATGATTTCATAAGAGGTGTGACCATGGTCAGATAGACCTCAGATAACTAAAATCCTCAAAATATATCAGAGCATGAAAAACATTCCATCTGCATGCGATGTGGCTTGCATTATATAGGCCAGGTTTTTAAACAGAAGTTGGATAACATGGATAACGCTCAACAATAAACCATTTGAAAGTTAACACAGGAAAAAGAAAATCCCATTTAATTAAAATAATATATTAAAACTTTGACAAAGACTCATTAGTACCCACTTCTGTTTAAAGGGGACACAAGTCAGAAAGGTAGGGAAATATTGTGTAAATAGGTTTGATAAAATTTTTTTTTAAATTTATGTCTTATTAAGGACATTAACTGCATCCAGTATATGTCAAGTAAAAAGAAAATCGTATTTGTCTCTTATGTTTTTCCGATATTACCTGCCCATCATGGTTTTATGTAACTTCCAACCACAAATTTCCCTTTATGACTGAAGCTTTAAGACGTCACGCAGACGCCAACCTGTCAGACAAAAATAGACTTGTTAGCATGGTGCTGTGTTTGCGGCTATGTTGCTGCTGGTGTTGCTTAATAAAATCTCTTACAGAGAAAAAGAAAAACCTTAAAGAAGAGGTGTAGAAGAAGCTCAAAAGCTGTCTTAAGCAAAATTGTTATGTTTCTTTTGTCGCATTTTCTTCAACTTTTCTTACAAAAACAGTAAAGTAGGTGTATAGTTCAGTCAGTGATTAACAAAAATGGTAAATGGTAAATGGCCTGTATTTGTATAGTGCTTTTCTAGTCCCTAAGGACCCCAAAGCGCTTTACACAACCTGTCATCCACCCATTCACACACACATTCACACACTGGTGATGGCAAGCTACAATGCAAAATGATCAGAGCAAACCTGCAACAGACTCTCTCTCGCTTTCTTTTTTTTTTACCCTTTTGCTTGGAGATCTACAGATCAGCCTTCTTTTATTTCTTAAGGATCCATTCTGGGACCTCCACTTTGTCTTTTAAATGTCACCTTTGGACAACAATCAGTTTAATAAATATTATTGTTTATTCAAATACGCACAAGCTATGCTTTGGTTTCATCTTTGGAATTTAAACTCAGCGATGAGCATTTAAACACCAAATTCCTGCAGGTAAACAGTCAGGATTTTTGCCCAATAGCCTGTTCAATGTTGATTTGGGTTGAACTTAAGAAAATCTTCAACAAATGTGCTTAATAGGTAATTGCTCCTGTTACAGCCACAACAGGAATATCTCTGATCTGAGCCCTACTGCACCTCCAGCTGGGAAGAACTTTTTAGTGTGTTGGTTTAGGTTTGTTAATACTCTTAAAATGAAAACCAAAAGAACACCACATTTCGCCTCTCAGCTGTCTCAACCGTTTCTTCAAAAAGAAACCCCCCTCCCATAAATAACTATTATCAAAGCTACTTAATACAGGCCCAGTTGCATCATGTAGGACAAATGACAGCAACATTTGTTGTCAGTACTTGTTGGAATGACTTACACCAAAGCCAACATGGAACTTATTTTAAAGAACTTTTATTAACTGAAGCAGCACAAAAAGAATTTTACTTCAAATTGTATAAAATGCATTTGTACCACCGAAAAACGATCTAAGTGATAATAGCTAGATACAAAGTTTATTGTGCAAAAAAAACAAAAAAACAAAAAATAAGACATAGTGTTATTGACCTCAGGTTAAGAAATGCTGACCCATTATTTATTTATTTATTTAAAAAAGGAGAAATGGTCGCCCCCTACAGAGATTGTGGTAGTTTTGACACAAGAATCAACATATTTCTTCTCAAAACCAGAACAAGTGAGCTCTGTTGTCAAAACCAAAAATTTTTTGCATGATAATTACAAACGATTGTTTGTCACCGCGTTGCGTTTCAAGCTACACACTTCCAGTTGAACACAAATGAAAACAGCAATACTTGCAAATGGTCTTTAAATGAAAAAAGAAGAAAAAAAATTCCCTCACAAACAAAACAACTGTTGCTTTGACATGATATTATAATATAACACCACACTGGAAGACTAAGATGTGTGTTGAGTGTATTCTGGTCTATGCTGCAAAACAATTCATCTTCTGACCATACATGTCTATTATACACGCTCAAGCCCAACTTTCAGCTTGTGAAACTGAATGCTAAAGTGTGGTTGTGTCCGTTTTCAAGTGTTTGTGTACTGTGATGTGCATTTGTCAGCTTGAGGACCCCCTAAGGCTCATCCTGTGCATCCTGCCTCGACAGGTATAACAGGAGGCCTCGCATACAAACTGTGTGCACGCACCACAGAAAAGCGCTTGCGGTGTTCATGGCAAATTTGTAGTAGTTAATACTTCTGGCAATGCAGTCTTAATCTAGGCACAGAGTTAGTCTCCTTCTCTGCTGGCCTGACATCTCTAGCTGTTAGAACTGGAGCAAGAGGACATAAAGAGCCAAGATCATCAACAACTATCAGTCCTTCAGAAATCAGCTGGTGGCTGGTTCGTTCCTCTGGTGCTGAAGCATGTCTGTCACACTGACTATGTCCTCTTCAGGGACCTAGAAAAAAAAATTTAAATACGTATTATTACATTTATTGCTTGGCAACTTAAAGAACAGCTTTATTGTGTTATAATCTTATAAAGCTGACATGATGGAAATACTGTGGTTGCTTCTGTTATCTGATTAAAAAAAAAAAAAATCTGGACTCACTTTGTACAGTGTTTTCTGCTGGGCAGGTAGTGTAACAACTGTTTTATTACAGTTAAATTAGCCTAATATGGATGCAGACAAGGTTAATCACAGTGCTAAGAATCAACCAAAACAGTAAAGTTACAGTTCCTAATACCAAAACATTGAGCTTACACAATGATTAACTTCCATGAAATCAATTGACATTTACTGGCCCATCTACTTTAGTTAAAGATAAAATGACTGTGATAAAGTCACTGAAAGGTGCTGACCTACCACCATCTCATATGCACATGTTCTTTCACACGGACTACTGACGTACAGTGCTTTGAAAACACCCCTCTGATTAATTGTTTTTGGATGTTTGTCACACTTGTTTCAGATTCAATCACATTTCAACATTATGCAAAAATAACGCAAGTAAATCCAAAGTGCAGTTTTAAATGATTTCCTTTATTAGGGGATAATGCTAATAATACATAATGATAATCATGCAGGAACACAACTATCTGAAAGGCACCAGGACCTCCACTCTGAATGGCTTTGGAGTGGCCTACTAAAGTCTTAAATATGACCAGATACTTTGGCTTGACGTTAAACGGGTCACTCGTGTTCGAAAACCCTCCAGTGTGGTTGAATTAAAATGATTTTGCTCTACAGTAATGTGAAAGAGTCACTGCACCTCTTGCTGTGTTGTTTAACATGACTTTCAATCCTTTTCATCAGTGTAAAAAAAAAAAAAAATAAAAATAAATTCTTAAAAAAAAAAATTTCTTAAAATAAAAAAAATGTAACGATGGCATTACCCCACTCCCCATCAAAACACCCTCTGTTTGCGGGTGCCCATTGGCAAGAAATACATCTCAAATACTACAACTGGATGACATAGCAGAAAAATATTCCAGGATTGCAATTATCTACTAATGCAAAGAATTTCTCAGAAGTGCACACGTCATTGTGACGTCACAGGAAGTGTTTTTTGTTACTTTTTTGTTACTTTTTTTCTCTTAAAGTTGCAAGACTTTGCTATTAACAGAACAGTGTGGTTATGGTTCACGAGTAAAGATAGCACCTGATTGCAGTGACAGAACAGAAAGCAATAGTGTTCCGTGACTAAGACTTTGGTTATTACTCCCGTCATCCATACACCCATCCATGTTATATTGAAACATTGTACAAATATTTAAAATTTATAACCCTGTTTCATAAAGAGATGGGACACTGTATAAATCATACCATAAATAAGAACAGAATAAGGGGATTGTAAAGTGTCTTCTTCAAAACCCAAGAAGTTGAATCCTTCACTGCTCATATAAACACTGTGGATAAAAACATAAAGGTCACCAGGGAAAACAAAGGATAACTGTAGCTGACCTGCATTGGCTACCCATAAAATACCGCATCCAATTTAAAATACTGCTGCTTACATTTAAAATTACCAACAACACAGCACCGAGCTACCTTAAGGAACTCCTTAAATCGTATGTTCCTGCCAGAGCATTAAGATGGTGCAGCCTAGATCTCGGCTGAAGTCTAGAGGTGACCGGGCCTTTGCCCTGGCTGCACCAGAGTTGTGGAATAACCTTCCGATTGTGATCCGGGCGTCCAATTCCATCCAATCTTTTAAATCACGGTTAAAAACCTATTTTTTTTTTAATCTCGCCTTTCCTGCTTGTTAATGCTCGCACCTGACTCTTAGACTTACTCTATTTTTCCTTATACATATTTTTTTTATGGCTTGTGCTTTTATTATGTTTTTATTTTGATATGCATTTTATATTACCCCTGTGTATTAGTGGCATTGACCTGTGGGTATATTTGATACTTTGCTAAGGCCTTATAATATTCGTGTTACTTCTCTGTCTCTTATGTTAAGCACTTTGGTATACCGCTGGTTTTTAAATGTGCTCTATAAATAAAGTTTGTTGTTGTTGTTTTTGTTTGCCATTCCTGGACTGTGCCGCGGGCATTGAAGAGAATGGAAACGTCAACCCTGAAGTTTACTGGAAGCCCACACACACGGACCACACACTAGTTTCAAAATGAGTTTGCGCGAAGCCTTGACTGACTATGACCTACACCAGTTTTCACACCTTGGCTCATGTGATTAGGTAGAGGATCATTAGGACGTCGATTGTGCCTGTTTGGGGGGGGGGGGGGGTGTACACTCGCATAGTTGACCCTTTTGAACTGAAGAAGCTTCTCGGATGAGAGGTGAAACTTCAAGCAACTTAAAGAAGTCCGGACACTTTTCTTTCCAAGCTCCTTAGACAACGTGTCTAAATGAAAATTAGCTCAAGATCGCTGCATTTTTCTTTGCCATTCTTTAAATTTGATCCTGTGTTTGTGGGAGGTATGAGATTTTTTTTTTTTTTTTTACATTTTTCCATGTATTGCAGGGGTGGGTAACTCCAGGTCCCAAAGGCCTGTGTCCGGCAGGTATTAGTCATCACCCTGGGTCAACACACCTGAATCAAATGATTAGTTCATTACCGGGCCTCTGGAGAACTTCGAGACATGTTGAGGAGGTAATTTAGCCATTTAAAATCAGCTGTCTTGGATCAAGGACACATCTAAAACCTGTAGGACAGCGGCCCTTGAAGCCTGGAGTTGCCCATCCCCGACGTCCTGGTTTCCAGAACCAGATCTTGTCGGTTTTAATTGCTGTGCTGCTTAAGCACCCAAAGATTGCACCTCTTCAATACCTTTATTTTTAAGGATTTTAACTAAAATAAATAGTTGAGAACTATTTATTTCATTGGTGAATTATTCACCTATGCAGTCTTCTACAGAGTAGGGGGCCTCTCCACATCTTTAGTCTGGAAAGACTGAGTCAGTTTATGTATTTATTTTTTAAATACCCAGTCATGTTACTAACCAATTTAACTAGTTGTTTGATATTTGGCCTTTCACCATATTTCATTAAATTAAAAACAACACTTTGTTGTCACACAAGGGGCAGGGATAGCTCAGTAGGTAGAGTGGTTGCCCCATGATCGGAAGGTCGGGGGTTCGACTCCACTGAACGGCTACCCTGAGGTACCCTTGAGCAAGGTACCGTCCCTACACACTGCTCCCCGGGCGCTGCATTGGTGTATAATTTTATTATTATATTATTGTACTGTTCTCAAAGATTCTTAAGGTTTTCAAATCATTTCATTTACATTTTATACAAGACAGCTACTTTTTTTATTTGGATTATAGCTGCAGATAAGAAGTCTAATATTGCAGTAGAGAAATGCAATATCATACGTGGTTTACCTCAGATCTCTCTACTCACTTTACAGACACCATGAGAAAAAGCATTTCTTGCCTAAATGTAGAGGGGAAACTTGGTTTTGTTGATTCACAGGCAGGTTTCTCGGAAATGGCAACAAATGAGCCAGATAAAGCTTTCTTAGTAATTTTCAAGATAATGCAGATAACTTGCTTACCAAGCTGGAACATACACAATTTCAATGCAACCGATTTTTGACAGGCACGATAATGTACATATCAAAATGAACCTTTGAAGACACGTCAAATTTTGATGTGCTATCAAACCACATGGAAAGTACAGAGTTTCAGCATCGTATTTGGAGTCAATTTAGCTACCATCACCTTCATCTTGGTAAGGTTCAGGTGTGTGGAGGCTAATACGGCAGACTGAGTAAGGGACAGGTAACCTTACATGTACCGTAATTGTCGGGCTATAAGCCGCTACTTTTTGCACAAGCTTTGAACCCTGCGGCTTTTAGTCAGGTGCGGCTTTTCTATGGATTGTCCATGATTTTTGTGATATCGTAAGACGATTTGTTTTGTTTGTTCCGCTGTTGTACGGCACTACGTTGCCTGGCGGAAGGGCATGTGATCAGACACACAGTATCGGGGTTCAAGAGTGGTATGTTGGTCACATGTCCATCCGCCAGGCAACATAGTGCTGTAAAAGTAGCGCGAAAAAACAAACTTCAAAGTAGCGCTACCCGTTCAGCGGGAGGCGTGGATGACGAGCGGCAATAAACTTGCGAAAAGCAAGTTATGCTCAACTCCACCGGTGGAATCTGACAGCGTGGAAAAGTGTGAAAACATCCATGATCATCAACGGATTTCGAAGGGCTGGACTGCTGCATGATGAAGAGGACACCGCCACGGCCCTTCTGAGGGTGTTCGACTCTGACACTGACAATGAGGATTTGTTTGGTTTTGAAAGCGACAACGAAGGAAAGAAGCTGAGAGTGGATGACGAAGCCATCCTGAGCCTGTTTGTTTCCGACACTGGAGAAGAGGACTTTGGTGGTTTTAGTGGGCAGGAAGAAGAGAAAGATGGTGGTGAATGACTGACTTTTCTTCTTGTTAAAGCCGTGTCACTGCACCTGAGCCTAAAAGGTAGTCCGAATCTATTTTTCTGGTGTGCTGTAGGTTATTGTTATGTACTACATTTGTTACTCATTTATGAAGCACAGTACATGTTTCGTACTCGTAATTACCGCTACTTGTACATATTCCTAAAAAGTTATGCAAATATGTACCCATAACTTGTTTTTCAAAATATTAATAAAAGGGGTGTGTCTCCAAACAGCCATCTCTTTCCTGACAATTCCCTTTGATAAGTCAACATTGAAACACCTGCGGCTTTTAGTCAGGTGCAGCTAATGTATGTACAAAACAGGATTTTCCCCTGATTTTAGCTTGTGCGGCTAATATTCAGGTGCGCTTTGTAGTCCGGGAAATACGGTACATTGAATTTAAAATAAACTGTGGAGGAAAGAAAAACAAACTTGCTTTGAGAGTGTAATATAGGACTTACCTCTATAAATTTCACTTAAATGTTAAATATCCAAAAATATACTGCACAAAATATCCTTTAAGTGAGTCAACCAGTTTAAGCATGCTGAGTAATGCTTCCACAAATGACATTTATGTGACCAACACTTGGTTTTTATCTGTGCATAAAGACACAGATCCAAACCTGAAGTCTTTAGACAATAAAAATGATACTGAGATATAAAACTGAGTTAAGTTTCACTTTTTTTAAGCATCCAAAGCAAAAAGTGTAGCAGCCTAGCCTATAGGGTTTGGGATCTGACCCTACAATAGTCTTTTAAGATGGAATCGTGGTCCATAGCCTGAATAACGATTCACATTATAGACTTAGTTGAATCTATATGATCGAATTACTAGCAGCATATATGACTGACTGAACACAAAGTTTGTGACTTCAACTCGAAAGGCAAACATCTGCATCCTGTTTTTATGCTTAATCTTAATCTTAACTCTGACAAGAAGTGATTTGCATTTCCACTGATTTGCTGATTCGATTTCTCTTCAGGATGTTACCCAATCACATTAATCTTTTGACCTCCATGCTGTCGTCTAATAACAGAATAAGTTAAACCTCCAGTATACACATTACATTTCCCTAGTTGCGTCATAACACGTTATACTTTTGCTAAGCTTGTGTGGCGTATTTATCTATTAATCACAAATGTGATCTGTTCGATTTATTTGCATAACCCATGACATGTCAGATTGAGACTGTTCATAATTTAAGGTGATCAAAATGCTGGACTCACCAGAGCATGGTCAAAGCTGAAGGTGCTTATGTAATAGGCAGAGATGTCACTGTCGGCGAGAGGCTGCGATATCTGGGCAACTATACCACATTCATCTATGAAACATAACGAGAGAAGGAGAATAAGCAGCACAATCATAATCAAGCGAAATAAAAAATAATAATGAGGGTTCAGCTGTTTGTAAATTTAATGAGCACAGTGTTGCCTGCTCATTTCATTCTCCTGTTGACAGAACAAGTTTTTGGTGACAAAGATTATGGTAAATCAAATCAATCATAAGTCTGTTAAGCATTTAAAAACCTGATAAGTAAAAGTGGCTTCAACCATCAGGTATGCTAATTTGGTCAGCACAGTAAAACATCCGTTTGGGGACAATTAAAGGCAGGGTTTTTTCCCATAGGTATAATTTATATTATATTACATTTATCCAACTGCCTGACAGGCAAACTACAAGTCGCTGTGAAAGTGTGATAGCATAGTAGTCTTTACTTCCACCAATCACCAAGTTCCTAATTACTTACCTGCCAAATCGGAAGTGGACTAGATCTGCGGTTGTCGAGATAAGTGAAGACGGATACAGCCAAATGCATAGAGTTACCTCTTGATAACACATATGGCTGATTTTGAAACATTTGAGGAATAAGTAAAATATCGTACCGAAACCCAGCGGTTGTCCTCCTATGCGAACCATTCTCCACAGCTCCCCGGAAGAGCTGGTAAAGAGAAGATCGGCCGGAAACCTGGAGCACACAAATCAAACGCTGATTTGTTACGTCAGAAATGTAGCGGGGAAAAACATCCTGTAGCAATCACCAGATAAAATACTGCAAAAGCAGCAATGCAGTGAGCTGAGAAAACATCAAAACAACTGCTGTTCAGTTTGATATTCATATTTTTTTGGACTCAATGAGGTTAAATTGTCCACACTTGGCTTAAAACGCCTGCATTAAAATGATCAAATAGAGCAGCGTCAAACAACATGAGCTGTGTTGTGCCTGAGACATTAAGAAGACAGAAAACCTGCTATGAACTCAAAGCAGCCTTCAGTGCACTCACTCAAGTAAGCAAACTTTTTATGTGGCACCTATTCATGTGCAGCTCAAAGTACTTCAGACATGAAGCAACTTGAGCAATTTATAAGCCAGAATAAGACTCAGTTTGAAATGTCTGGATTCATCAAGCATGAGTTTACTTATGTGGGTTTACTTATGTGGGGGACTGAACCATGAACTAAGCTTTGTCTCTTGCCAGAGAATGCTCTGGCTGCCACCCGAAGATTAAACAACAAATATACTAAAATAAGGATTTTTCTTTTTAAAGGGCTCGAAAATATATTTTGCCTTCATGATCTGTAATGAAATTATTTAGACAATTTGTAAAATGAAACCTAAAACCTCTGAACTTAATCCTAAAAGACTTTGGAAAGTCATAGATTTAACAATTCAAACACTTTATAAAGGCAGGTGACTTAAGAGTCATGAAGACATCAGCAAGCACTAATAAATGTTCACAAAGGCTCCTCAGGCAGGCCATGTTGGCAGATTTATCCAGACTGACAGCAACTAAAACTAAGGTCAATTCCTGTCTATTTTTATTTATTTTGTCTTTTTTCTATTTTCATAAAAGCATTTTAGTTAGTTGAAACATTTTCTTAAGTGTATTTTTATTTTAGCTAGCTAAAATGGTTTTGACTTTACTTTAGTTTTATTCAACTTTAATAACCTCGGCTCTCAAGTCCTCTGACTGTTCAGTGGCAAAAACATATGACTTAAAGATTTAATCCAGAACTTTGGAATAACTCGTGCCAGAGAACCTGAGGGGTTATACCTGTTCATACATCGTAAGCAAGAAAGTCATAGATGCCAGCAAAGAACCATGAAGTAAATTAAGAGTGTGGGAAATTTAGATTGCTTACTGTCTCTGAGCCTCAGTGTCCATCACCAGTGAGATGTATCCATCGATGAGGGAGAAGGAGAAGAATTTAACACAATCCTGGCTTGGACTTGGCTGGGGGTCCTCTTTAGGACTGAAAAGGAGGAAACACATTAAATGTGACAGAAAGACAGTAACATTTTTTAAATTTTTAATAAGGACACCACAATAACAAACTGCGTCAGCCACACATTTATTACGGTTGTCAAGCACAGAGCAAAAAAGCAAGTCATAAATAAAAATGTTGGTCTTACTTTAGGAGAATTATACGTGAAAACATGTTAAACAAACATATGTATGCAGAATAAAAGCAGTCTTTATCAGCCTAGATTTAGTATAAAATATGCTACAAGTGTTTTTTCGTTTCAAGCGTGTCCTAAAATTAATAAAAATACTTTATAAATTTTCACTTTAATGGTAATATAAACACAATCAAAGCAATGCTGCAAAGAAAAAAATGAAATAAATTCATATTACCATCAATAAAACAAAAACAAAAAAAGCCTGAACTGACTGAACTGAACTCTACTTTGAGTCTTCTGCTGCCACCTTGTGCTTTAAAACAGGTATTGCTGTGAAGTGATTAAAAACAAAAACAAAACGTCACCTGCTGGAATAAAAGAGAACATCGATGAGTGTAGTGGCAATGGACGGCAGTGTATCGGGATCCAGGGACATGACACAAAACTGGTTCTTTGGGATCAGAACCGGGTGAACTGTAGGCTGAATGGCTGCAAGAACAAGCACAGTGTTAGCCGTAAAAATGGGAAGGATTGGAACTACTACAAATGGGCATTGCACACAGGTTTTTCAGATTTTTCTAGAGAATAAATTGTCTTTTAAGACAAAAATCCTTTTATCAGTGGATCTTTGTTGATCTATGGATCTACTCTGTTACTGTTTTCTATTGTTAAAAACAAAAGTAAAAAAAAAATAATAATGTGGTAGCTTTTCAGCTTCTACGTGTATATTGACCTTCAAGCTCATTCATATTGTACAAACTCTGTTTTTGCCTAAAATACTGTGCATGTTTTAATAAATCACTGCACATACTTCACATTTTCCTAGCAAAATATAAGGAAATGAGGGTTAGTCAAGGCTTTTGCACAGCGCTGTAAGTCCCAGTTGGTTGCTGTCTTTTCAATCATGACTTCGCTTCTCTCTGTAGCATTTTCTCTTTCTTCAGTACAGCATCGTGGCAGCACTGCTGAGTTATAAAATATCAAAGAACAGCAGTGATGCCAGCGCTGACACGGCTGCATCAATAATGACTTTGCATGGGCTCACATGGCTGCCTTACATTCAAATTGAGTTGTGTAAGGTTGCACAAATGTTAGTCTGAGAATGCAAGACCACTCACAGCAGAAGCTGCTACAATATTTGCAGTGTACTCACTACTGCATGTGTTAGACTTTTCTAAAATAAGATGCTTGTGGAATGAAAAAAACAAAAACAAAAAAAAACTGCTTTTAAGTACTTTTCCATAGATAAAATCATTCTTCAGTTGTCGTTTAATGATTTGTGACCTGGACTGTAAAACAGTCACCTGATGACACCGGCCTTAGTGAACGTGGTGCTCTGGCATTTTAATGTCCGTACTTCCTCTGAGACAAATTGGATCAATGAATAAATCCATACTAAATAGCCCTGTGACCTGTACCTTCTCTGCCGTTCTTGTGGAGGCCGTTGGAAACATCCTGACAATGCACAGGAACAGACTCTCCTCCCTCCTCCTTATAGATATTGAACTCCTCCTCTAGTGTGCTGACGACCACAGACAGGTCTTTCTCTTTCACCTACACAACAAAGAAATTGTTGAAAATAAACATCACTAGTAAGACAGCTTATCGATTAAACATATGCAACAAGCATTTCATTTGTCTATAATGTCATGCTGTTTCAGGATACTACACTCGCTCACTTTAAGGAAATACCTGAGCTCAAGCAGCATGTGAGACATTAATATACTTGCTGACACAAACATCTGTCAAGGTGTTATGTATTTGTGCCCACTTCACACTTTTCACATCTAATATGTAACTTTTTAGTGTCCTCAGCACTGTTGAGGATTAATCCCTTAACTGCCAAATTGGTGAATGGACAAAATGCAAACACAGGCTTCTTTTACAGTGGGGCAAAAAAGTATTTAGTCAGCCACCGATTGTGCAAGTTCCCCCACTTAAAATGATGACAGAGGTCAGTAATTTGCACCAGAGGTACACTTCAACTGTGAGAGACAGAATGTGAAAAAAAAAATCCATGAATCCACATGGTAGGATTTGTAAAGAATTTATTTTCCACCCTAATTTACAAATAAGTATTTGGTCACCTCAAACAAGGAAAATCTCTGGCTCTCACAGACCTGTAACGTCTTCTGTAAGAAGCTTTTCTGTCCCCCACTCGTTACCTGTATGAATGGCACCTGTTTGAACTCATCATCTGTATAAAAGACACCTGTCCACAGCCTCAAACAGTCAGACTCCAAACGCCGCCATGGCCAAGACCAAAGAGCTTTGGAAGGACACCAGGAAAAGTATTGTAGACCTGCACCAGACTGGGAAGAGTGAATCTACAATAGGCAAGCAGCTTGGTGTGAAGAAATCAACTGTGGGAGCAATCATCAGAAAATGGAAGACATACAAGACCACTGATAATCTCCCTCGATCTGGGGCTCCACGCAAGATCTCATCCCGTGGGGTCAAAATGATCATGAGAACGGTGAGCAAAGATCCCAGAACCACACGGGGGGACCTGGTGAATGACCTGCAGAGAGCTGGGACCAAAGTAACAAAGGTCACCATCAGTAACACACTACAACGGCAGGGAATCAAATCCCGCAGTGCCAGACGTGTTCCGCTGCTGAAGCCAGTGCATGTCCAGGCCCGTCTGAAGTTTGCCAGAGAGCACATGGATGATACAGCAGAGGATTGGGAGAATGTCATGTGGTCAGATGAAACCAAAGTAGAACTTTTTGGTATAAACTCAACTCGTCGTGTTTGGAGGAAGAAGAATACTGAGTTGCATCCCAAGAACACCATACCTACTGTGAAGCATGGGGGTGGAAACATCATGCTATGGGGCTGTTTTTCTGCCAAGGGGACAGGACGACTGATCCGTGTTAAGGACAGAATGAATGGGGCCATGTATCGTGAGATTTTGAGCCAAAACCTCCTTCCATCAGTGAGAACTTTGAAGATGAAACGAGGCTGGGTCTTCCAACATGACAATGATCCAAAACACACCATCCGGGCAACAAAGGAGTGGCTCCGTAAGAAGCATTTGAAAGTCCTGGAGTGGCCTAGCCAGTCTCCAGACCTCAACCCCATAGAAAATCTGTGGCGGGAGTTGAAAGTCCGTGTTGCTCGGCGACAGCCCCAAAACATCACTGCTCTCAAGAAGATCTGCATGGAGGAATGGGCCAAAATACCAGCTACTGTGTGTGCAAACCTGGTAAAGACCTATAGTAAACGTTTGACCTCTGTTATTGCCAACAAAGGTTATGTTACAAAGTATTGAGTTGTATTTTTGTTATTGACCAAATACTTATTTTCCACCCTGATTTACGAATAAATTCTTTACAAATCCTACCATGTGGATTCATGGATTTTTTTTTTTTCACATTCTGTCTCTCACAGTTGAAGTGTACCTCTGGTGCAAATTACTGACCTCTGTCATCATTTTAGGTGGGGGAACTTGCACAATCGGTGGCTGACTAAATACTTTTTTGCCCCACTGTATCTGGCAAAACTCAGTAGTAGCAAAAGGTTTCAGTGCATAATTGCAGGGTGACTTTAAAAAAAAAAATGCATTTAAAATTGTATTTAGAATGTAAAAAATTGATCCAAATTATACAACCGTGAATAGTTTAGAGTGGCTAATTAAACACGATGTGGAAGCTAATAAGACTGGAGTGTAATCAAGCAGAATAAAAATGGATAAAAAAAATGTTTGCAGATTTAAATAGATGGTGCTTACCAGGATGAAGTCAGTCTGATAAGTGGAGAGCATGAAAACAGAGACATGCTGCTGGGCAAGGGGTGCAATGACCGACTTGGCAATCTTAGTCACGCCAACAGCCTGAGAGCTGCTGGAGGCACTGCCATTAGAGACCACGTTGAGTGGCAGCCAGATGGCGCTCTCTACCTGGAGGTGCTCAGAGGGCCGCAGCTCTAAGGGTACAAATAAGAGTAAAGATGATTGGTAAGCAAAAAACAAAAAGATGCATAGATTAAAAAAAGAAAACAAAAAAGGCTAATATTAATTGAATACCCTTGGCTACTGTTTATTTCAATGTCCAGCAGGACCCAACTACATATTAATACTGTTAAAATGCTGCTGATGTACTACTCAGGCTGGGAAAATGTTGCATGTTTCAGTATTCCCTTCATGGCGAGTCTAGGGGGGGTTTCTGTAGATTGAGAAATTTGGGGTTGGGATGAACTGATAGGATGCAGTGTTGGAACTTTTAAGCAGAGATTTCAAAACTCAGGACTGCCTTGGTGCCACAGATTTTAATAATTCACTTTTTAAGAAAATCTGTCCTACTTTTGTGGAAGTGCTTTGACTTAAGAGGCCTAGATGCTGTTTAAAAATTACCAACATGGTGGCTTCCATTTACATTTGTTGCCATGTTTTTGTTTTACCAAAAAAAAAAAAAGAAAAAAAAAAGAACTTATCTATAAGAAAATAATAACGATGCCACTGTCACACTAATAGGAAACCAAGCAAATTTTCTCATAAAGCTCAATCTGCAAAAAAAAAAGTGCAAAACTTTCAGAAGTTGCAGCTGGCAGCATAGCCGTTGAAAACACACTGAGCGTACATGTTGTGTAAATATTTTACATTTGATAAATATTCAAAATTCTAATAGAGCAACCGCACAGCTTCTCAGAGGATCAGTCATGAGTTCCACAAACAGTAGCAGTTTAATCTACTTTAGGATCAAGTGCAGCAAAGTGGATTCTTAAAATGTTGCTGCTGTTGATGTATCTGTATCTTTGTGAGGCTGCAAACGAGGCGGTGTTAAAAGATTACTTCCTGTTGCTTTTTCTGCTCTTTACACTGAACCCACACTTTCTCTCTCCCACCTGCTCTCTCTTCCTTTGCCACAGAGACCTAACATGTCCCCGCTATTTACACCGCAAACGGCCAGCAGTGAAATAAGATGTGAGCAGCACTACAGCAAGTGCTTGATCATAGAGTGGGACTTACTACCAGTGCCTTTATGGGGCAAAGCTAAAATAGATGATCCCTCGCAACGCATGTCTGTAACTTAACTGGTAGTGGCAACCTCTGGGGCTAATGTGGAAGTGCCGAAAACTGTAGTAGCCACTTGAGGCGGGGCCCACACAATTTTTACAGCCCAAAAGTTTTACTCTCTAAAGCTATTTTGCATTTATATCAAAATTAATATGGCTTGCCGTATGATCAGCTGTCTAATAGACAATCTAAGTGTTTGCTCCAGTGGAAAACTGTATTTCCTTATATTTTTATGTTACTTAATGCTAAAAAGCAGGCATCTGTTTGCACAATGCACCCATCCAGGCTTACTAGCAATAGCTCATAAGGAATTCATCCTGTTGTTCAAATATAATTACAACCCCCTGCAAAAAACAAAAAGAAGGTGGAGGCAATCATGCAAAGGGCTTCAACAGTGAGAATAAAAAAACCAAAACAACAACAACAAAAAGCCCACCTTCATGGCGGCTACAACCATCTTTTATATACAGTCTAGATTTTTCACAAATTCACACTACCCCTGAAATTTTCTCAACATTATCACAATGAGCTTTATGCAAGATCACATATATCCAATGCAGTTAGATCATACGCCAAGTAGTCTTTACTTTCAGTCCTTGCAACGTTCTGCCCACGTAATAGCAACATTAAATGTCAGAAGAATTCACAGCAACTCTGTGGGCACGCCTTACCCAGGCAGCACTCTTACATAAACCTGCTTTGTGACAAAAAGCAACTGAATACAATGTCTTGACTGCCCAGAGTTCATGTGCAATAACAGCTTAGGCAGAGATACTCAGGTTACAAGCTTGGGAATTGCATGTTGTAACTTTTCATCTTTTATGCCAAACCTTTCATAAACTATTTATAAACATTTAAAAAAACAAAAACACATCCATGAATACTTTTTGACATGCACGTTGATTTGAACTTCGGGAAACCTTCACAACGTAAAACATTACTAAATGTTGTCTACCTCCTGCAGTGAATATTCCCCTTTCTGTTTCTTTATACCCTTCAAAAGAAGCAATGTTCTGGTCGCCATAATTTGTCACAGGAAGCCCCTTGCGGCTTCACTACACCAGCTTTAACCTCTTAAAATAGGTTTTCCGTCAGAAGGAGAGCAAGAGAGGAGAGTAATGGAGAACCCCGAGGCGGTACATGCCTTTAACAACTACATTTGTGTTAAAGGACGAGACAAAAATGGCAGCAAAAGCACTGGATGGGATCAGAAAGTTGTTTTTCCAAATGAACTTCAACAATGTTGCGATAATCGGGTCCAGGCATTGTCTAAAGTTGGATTTTCTCACAAGTAGAACACAATGGGAGATTTTGTTTTCACTACTTGAAACACTTCACATGGTTTAGCTGAGAGGTGGTGCCTAGGTAGAGCATGTAAGAGGCAGGACACATGACGTCCATTCGCTTGCACTGAACTCTCTGGACAACTGGTCTATTCACAGATTCACACGGGCTCGTTCTGACATTACAAAGACTTTGTACTAGAGATGGCAGCAGGTGCTGTCACACACACCTTCTCTGCGTGATGTCTGGAAAAGTTCATTGCTGCGTTTCCTTTTTTAATTGCTCTAACAATTTATTTTACTTTTTACACAAGATTCTACTTCTTCTACTAAGTTCAGCAAAATAAGCTGAACTTTTTTCCCCCGGAAAGTTGCATTAGACCACTGTAGGTTATGTGGTGCTGTGCATTTCATCATCAGATGGTAAGTGTGAGGCTCTGTGCAGGCATCTAGGCAAACCAAACGACGACTCATCCATGGACTACCTGTCCGTGTATGCAACAGATTATACTCTGCACAAAGACAACAGCCTTATGTGGTGGAGTGGTTAGCACTGTCGCCTCACATCAAGAAAGTCTCTGGTTTGAACCCTGGCTGGGTTCCTTTGTGGGTTTTCCTCTGGGTACTCCTGCTTCCTTCCACATCCTAAAGACGTGCATGTAAGGTTCACTGGTAAATCTAAATTGGCCGTGGCTGTCGGGTTGATAAAGTGCTTAAAGTGAGTAGAATAAAGTTCTATATGAATGTATTGTTAAGATGTGGCAGGGAGTTTAAAGCACTTTAGTGATGCTTTATACTGTCAGTCCTTCTTTCCTTCACTGATATCAGAGATCAATTAGATCATCTCCTGTGAAACTGGAAGTATGGCAAAGTTGCATAAGCTCTTTGGGAGGCCACGAAAAACACTTTTTTTGCTCTACTGACATAATTTAAGTTTACAAGACTTGTTTTCTTCTCATTGTATCTCCACAGTTTTAAGTCTACAACCATTCTACCGTGTGATATCTGTGAGGCTGAACAAGAAAGGAAGGAAGCAACATTAGACCGCTAAAACAACACAGCCCTATGTTGTGGACCAATTCAAGAATACATACTAATTCCAAATCGTGTTTTTACTGGAATCGGCAGTAGCTTCCTTACATTGTTTATCAGACCGTGTCTGTGCGTTTTGCCTCTTTTTCTCCTAAATTTTTACATTATTGGTAGATTATTTTTCTTCTGATAAGGCTGGCTGACAAACAGATATGCTACAAAGATTAGACATAGCACACATTTATCGATATCTGCACACAGTGTTCAGTTGGTACTAAAATGTGGAAACATAACCCCCTGCCAAATAGAAATGCAAATGAACAAGGGTATTATACCTTTGAATCCTTCCTCGTCAAGGACAACTGTGTAGTTCTCTGGAGTCTCAGTCAGACTAAAGAACTTGCATCTGAAACAGGAGAGGAGGCACAAAATTAGAAAAAATGAAAAGTAGGAGATGACAATAGGGGAAAGAGAAACAGGAAAAAAGGCCATGTTATTCATTTGCAACCAACAAAAGGAGGTTCAATATATTCCTTTAACAAGTAAATGGAATTTTTCACCAATATGTACATGGGGTTCAGGACTGGATGTCCTTTAATTATCACAAGCCTAAAGCTCTATATTATGCTTCTATCACTCCATTGTCTATAGCAAATGGAGGGGAAACATACCAAACTGGGGCACTGCTTTGGCTGACAAACGCTCCTTTCAAATAATGTCTGGGCAGCACAGTTTAAAAGGAGATATGTGAGCTTATAAAAGTCACTAGATTGTTTATACACATCTATAATTAAATCTGTTTTTCACAACTGGATGAACCATAGGCAACAGTTTACATCTTTATGGTCTTCTTGAAGCTTGTTTTAAAAAAAAAAAAAAAAAGTGTGAGTTTCATTAAATGTTTGAAAACGGTGTCGTTTTGCCTGCTGATACAGCCCAACAGGGTTAACAATTTTTGAAGAAAAGAGCAGCTGGTATGAAACAAGACAGAACATTGATGACAATTTATTGTAATCTCTTCACCAAGCTTTGAGCTATTTGTTGTAAAAAGGCAGACTCAGTGGCTCATGTTCAGTCCTACTGAATGGTGTCTCTGTGAAAAAACAAACAAACAAACAAACAAAAAAAAAAAAAAACACTAGGCCAATAGGATTTTGTGTGGTTTGACAGAGGAAAAAAAACTCAACAATCTGGTACGTTCTCAAAGAACATACAAGTAAAAAATACAAAGGGAAGCTGATAGAACTGATCTGTGCATAACTCTGTCTATTGTCTACTTAAACATTAATATGAACTTTGACAAAACAAAGCAGGGTTTCGTTTTTCACTGGCCAGGCTAGACTTAAGATTTGCACTTCTTTAAAAAGAAAAACAGCCACAGTTCACACTGCTGATGTGTTGAGTTTAAACTGTTGTCATTTTGTTTCATATCTGGTGCCATTCTGGACTGGAGGGCTTCTAACACTTACAATCAAACATTTCTGAAGTCAAGCTTGACTTGGGGATGGAAACACAGGTAGCCTGGCTCTGTCCTTCAAAGCTCAGCTGATGATGTTTGTCTCACAGAATGCAATGTGATAGTAAACACTGTCTTCTAGGCTGCTATAGATAAACTTGAAACTTCATACTGAAGAGTCAAATCTTGGCATATATATTTACCAACCATTTTATTAGGTACACCTTTTCAATTGCTAATCAACACAAATGTCTAATTAGCCAATAATTTGGTAGTAAGTGTATGTATTTAGCAGTGTCATCAAGTTCAAACAGAGCATAAGATTGGTGATTTATGGGATTTTAAATGTGAATATTTCAGAAACTGCTGATCTACAGGAATTTTCCCACAACGCTCTCTCCCAGAAAAAAAAAAAAGAAGATATCCAGTGAGTGGTAGTTCTTTGGATAAATAATGGCATAATTTGGTGTAAACAACATGAAAGCATGGATTCATCCTGCCTTTTATCAACAATTCAGGCTCATGATGTTGGTGTAATGGTGTGGAGAGTGTTTTCTTGGCACCCTTTGGGCCCCTCTACTACCAACTGAACATCATTTAAAAACCACAGCCTACCTAAATATTGTTGCTCATCATGTCCATCCTTCTATGACCACCAAAGCTCAAATAATTTCAGACTCGTTTCTTGAAAACTGAGGTCACTGTAATCAAATGGCCTCCACGTTCACCAGATCTCAATGCAACAGAGTGCTCTGGAATGTGGTAGAACAGGAAGTTCACATCATGGATGTACGGCTAGCAAATCTGCAGCAACTGTATGATGTTATCATGTCACAATATGGACACAAATCTGAGGAATGCTTCCAGCAGTTCTGAAGGCAAAAGGGACAAAGAGGTACACCCAATGAAGTGCCCTATGAGTATACAAAGCAACAAAGGATTAGGGGTTGATATTTCTGGAATTTCATTAAACACCAATATTTTTACTGATTCTTCTTCATAACACTGATTTTTTAAAGTCAATATTTGGTCCCTATTTAATGTCCTGTGTTGAAAAAACAAAACAACAAAAGCAAATGGCAGACCAAAGCAACTGATCAATGACCTAAAAAAACAAAAAACAAACAAACAAAAAAAAAAAAACTTCAGGTGTGCAAATTCCACTGCCACAGGTCAGATGTCATTATTTTGTGCTCCTCTGCAAGTGTCAGAAAAGCAGCACTGAAAGGATTTGATAAGCTTGAAAGCATATGATTTAGATGGACTGGCAATTATGGAACCAGATTTTAGCTAGAACTAGTTAATACTTATACCCTTAAAAGGGAGATATCTGCTAATAACTGGTGGATTAACAATGGGGGATAATAAACACGTTTTGCCAGAAAGAAGTCAGGCTATAGCAGGGGCCTCATTAGCGAGTGTTTTTATTTTTAGTGATGGAGAACCTAAAAGCAGTTTCTAAATCGAAGATCTCTTTGTTTCATTTGAAACCCTAACAAGGAAGTGCGATTTTCCTGTATTCTTACAATGTCGCTGAAGATACATTCCTCTTCCTCTGCTTATCAGTCAGCTTAGACTACTACAGCCAAAACCTGAGAGAGACAGTCTAACTCCTGAGTCAGCAAAAAGTAATCCCTGGCATGAAATGGGACAATCACGCCACATAGACAAAGAGAGGCAGAGAGAATGCTGTTAACAGTAACTACCGGCTTTGCTAGCAAGCTCAGCCAGCCAATTGTGTTACAATACATCTCTCATTTCCTGTTGACCCCTCACCTTCCCTAGCAAGCAGTTTCCTGCAGCTAGTGTATGTCAAGCAGCTTTCCTGCAAGTAAAAACGGCAACGTTTAGTGCACAAATGAATGTGCTGTGTCGTTCGGAGCAGAGGGTGAAGACTGACTTTGTACATCCAAGTAAGCCACAGCTCAGCAACATTCTGACAGTTTGAGGGAACTATCTGTGAAACAAGTGTGCATATTTGGTTTCCTGTTTGCAAAGTACATGCAAGACAGATGTTTCACCTATACATCTATGCATTATAATGCACTAAGAAGAAAGCTGGAAAACCATTTGCACTGCATTGTTTTTGCGGTCACATGAAGACTGCAGAACTGCAGTCAGTACAGCCAAGGACCTCTTATGAAGTCAAAAGGAAGATCCAATTTGACGTCTACTGTTGTAGAAAAAGTAAAAAGTATATTTTCTTTCAGCTTCCTTCAAAGAATAAATCTGCTCAACAAAAAGAGTTATTGCTGTTCATAACTTGGTGGACACCAGTGGCACAGATCCATTTGCAGGCTTGCCACTGTAGATTCAGGCAAAGAATCTACAGTGGCAAAGCAAAGTCAGTGCCCCAAACATGTTTCGTACAGCATCCAGTAACATGGGTTGGAAAAATAAGCTTCTGTTGAAGTAGAAGGAACACTGAGAGAAGGAGATGAAAATAACTAGAAGAGATGAGGAAGCAACGGGTAGCGAGGGAGCGGCCAAGTGGGGAAGATGAAAACCAAGCACACAAGAGGTTGGACTTTGATCCAGCTGCACAAAACAACGGGTGGTAGCAGCACTTAGGGAGTGAGGGCTGGTGACGGCACTGGGCCTGCAACTGATGCTCCAGCTGAAAAAACATGATAAGCACACAGAAAACTGATGCTCAAGGGGGAGGAATGAGCCTCAAGCGACTCAAGTCCTATGATCACAGCACGACAAGTTGTCTACTACCTTAGTAACTTATGAAAACAAGATTCCTAGTTTTCTCTCGGGCTCTCCCCCCCCCCCCCCCCAAGTTTCATAAAGGCGGGTGGGTACGGGGTGTGGGAAGTCCTCTGTAAACAGGAGGAGCGGGAGCCCCAGCCTTGACGGATCACTGAAGCAGACAAGTGGAAAACTCCCAACCGGGTTTCTGGCTCGGCTGAAGTATTGTTCCAACCCATGCTCTTGTTAGTTAGCCGCCAAAGAGAAGAAAGGAGGACTGTGTGGAGCCTGCGGGGCTACATCCACAATTCAGGAAGAACAATATATTGAGCTGATGCTGAGCTTTGTTTATTACTCTACCTACAAAGTGTAAACAACTACTAAAGACAAAACCAGAATACTAATAAGACTAGAATGGCTTAGAAGCTCAAGGTGCACATTTTTTCAGCCATTCTAGGAGAATTCACTGATAACTTTGATATTTTATATTCTGCAAAACAGAGTATTTGACATTTATGTTTAAGTTGGTAATGACACTGACATTTACAGAGTAATATTGTAGCTAATAGTGCAAACTTTATTCCGTCATATGAATATTTTTTTGTAGACAAGGCAAAAGTGTTCCTTTCACTACTTTTAGCCTCTGCACTATAGACATAGTAAGCTCCAACGCGAATGGACGCTGAAGAAAAATCCACTATGCCACATGTGATTACCTCCTTAAAATTCTGCTCAGAGCTGCGTTCAAATCGCTTTGCACAGGGAGTTGTTCACAAATGAATAGCAGAGGCCTGAAAAAGGGAGATGGCTAAAAGTGTCCCGGAGCAATCAGGCTTGTTTTTGCTCCCCGATTGAAATCAAGCAACTAAAAACAAACTTCACCACCACTCCCCATTCCGCATCACCTAGTATTTGACCAAAAGGTGGAAAAAATAAAAAATCCCTCTTGCTCATGGAAAAAGAAACAGGAAAAACAATGGTGACATAACTCCAAAGCATGATCAAAATGCCCTTTCTGGTTTATTCAGTGCTTCGCCTACTTTTTAAACATATACTGAATGCTTCACTAAACCTGTTCAAAAAATGTTTATACCTTTCAAGTGAGTTTTTAAAAGTAACTATATATTTATATGGATTTTCTTGTTAACCGGTTGCCCAATGCCTTCCTCACACAAATCCCACACATCTATGATTATTCACAGAGACATGTTATTTACTTTCTACAGTACTGTAGAATAAGTCATCATGACACAGTGTGTCTAGTTTGAACATGTCAAACTTATTCCATTACCCAATACTCAACCAAGTACAGATGAAATCAATCGAGCATGTACAGAGATGCATTTGACATATGGATTTATGTTAGATGTAACTTCTCTATGGTCTTGTAAGGATGCACTTTTACTGCCCATCTGCCCCAAATAATGAAAACGTTGCTCTCTTTTTAAGAGGAAGCCAAAATAAGGTACATCATAAGAACCTTTCAGAGTATGGTGTGATGTACAGACTTCAGAATCCAGAAAGGCGATGACATAAGGAAGCGCTTTCTAGACAGTCGTTTACAGGTTCTTTGTTACTCAACACGAGAGCTGCAGCTGAACCCCGCACGGCCTATATCATGGTGGTCTGAAGACAGATGCCGATCTCTTCTTTTGGTCGTTTATATGTGGGCCAGCCGCAAGAATAAACAATTGCATAACAATGGAGGGATATCCAGGGATTAGCTGAAAACTGGTACTAATGCCTGGGTGAGATGAGAAAAATTTGCAGGCTGAACGTTGGTTTCGAGCGCAGGATGTCATGTATTAAGTTTGTTTCGGAGAGACGGGATCCAACCAAAATACACAACGGTACTGCACGCTTCTGAAGTAGTTTGATTAAAGCTGATTTTGTGCCCACTGGAAGAATCGCGTATTAAAGGTATGCAGGGCACAAAAATTCCGTTTAAATGCTGCAGATTTTTGTGCAAATGCAACTATAAAACAGAATGTCTAAAAACAAAAGCTACTGCAATTCTTTACATCTACATGCACTGTTGTGAATGATTCATGGAGGCAAAGCATGTGCAGGCAAATCGCCCAGTAATAGCTCGGCCACCCAGTGAATGAAGAGGCGCTGTAGGTTATCTCATATATCCGTACTGGATTACCAAAGCTGTTTCGTAAAGCAAAGCGACATGACCATCTGGCCCGATCAACGAATCTCCTTACCGTGTCCTGTTCCGGAGAAATATCAGCTTTATCAGTGGGTGTGTGAAATTCACCAGACCATTCTTGGATATACTGGTGACCCTCAGCCTGTGGTCCAATATGTGCAAGTCCATATTTCTGGTTGCGAGCAGTTCCTCTCCACTGCTCTGTTTCTGCATGCGGCGGAGAAGACGCCTTCCTAGCTGGATGATATCATTCAAATGTTAAAGAGACATAGGTCATGAGTATTTCCGCCGAATAAAAAAACCCACGTCACGCTGGTGCTTCTCTCAGAAAAGAGAAAAACATGCGACGCAACCATACGCCAGCCCCGCTTAACTACTGTATATTCAAATAAAGGGACAGCCCTAGAAAAGACACGCCCCCTCCTCTTAAAGCTACAGGTTTATGCCGATGCTTGGCACATGCACGCAGGGTGTGTGAAACGAGCTGTGACGACTTCCGGTTTTGTTTTCAAAAATAAAAGCCATCAAATATTCTCATAATAGTTTCTGTTCATTTAGCGGATTTGAATGAACAACTAAAACAAAAGATTACAATTATTATAACTATTACTATTATTACAATTATTTACACTTTTTTCACAAGAGTGTAAACAAAACAATATCAGTATAATTACTTGCTGCTTTCCCCCCTCCATCAACTACTCATGCTGAAATCTACCAAAGTTCTCTAATGACTCTGCCATAGCAGGCCTCATCAAAGTTGAGGATGACCCAGAGTACAGACAGTGGCCTGGTGCCAGCAGAATCATCTACTGATCAATGTAGGGAAAACCAAGGAGCTGATGATGGGTTTCAGATCAACCACACCAACACTAGTGAACATCCAGGGAACTAGCATTGAGATAATGGACTCTTATAAGTACCTGGGTGTACCCCTACCTGAACAATAATTTGGACTGGTGTCACAACGCGGATACTCTTTACTGGAAAAGTCAGAGCAGACTACCTGCTGAGAAAACTGAGATCTCTTAGAGTGCAGGGTGTGCTCCTGAAGAGCTTTTTTGACTCTTTGGTGGCATCATCCATCTTCTGTGGTGTTGTCTGTTGGAACAGCAACTTATCTACAGCTGGAAGGAAGTGGTTGGATAAATGTATAGCGCTTTACTTGGTCCTAAGGACCCCAAAGCGCTTTACACTATACACAATCATCCACCCATTCACACACACATTCACACACTGGTGATGGCAAGCTACATGTAGCCGCACTAACAGAGGCGAGGCTGCCGGACACTGGCGCCACCGGGCCCTCTGACCACCACCAGTAGGCAACGGGTGAAGTGTCTCGCCCAAGGACACAATGACCGAGACTGTCGGAGCCGGGGCTCGAACCGGCAACCTTCCGATTACAAGACGAACGCCCAACTCTTGAGCCACGATCGCCCAAGAGTCGGACGATCGCCCTGATAAGTTCATCAGGAAGACCAGCTCTGTTCTAGGATGCCCCCTTGACCCAGTGCAGGTGGTAGGAGGCAGAAGAACTCTGGCCAAAATAAATCAATCTTGGGCAGTGTCTCCCACCCCATGTATGAATCTGTTGCAGAACTGGAGAGCTCCTTCAGTGACAGACTGCTGCATCCTAGCTGCACAAAGGAGCATTATCACAGATCCTTCCTCCCAGCAGTTGTTAGACTTTGTATCCATCACTGATCCCAATGAACACAATAAGTTGTTTGCATCACTGCTGTTATTTGCACAGTTTTTCAATTTCCTGTAAAGTGTGTCTCTTTGTTGTTTTTAAGCACTTTTCACAGCACTTTTTGTACTTCTGTAAAAGAAAAAAAAAACCCATCCTACTCAGCTGCACATTTCTTTGAGCCTGGGTATATTTTTAATAACTATACAGTATTTTTTTTCTTACATTGTAAATTTGCCCTGTGCTTTCCATTTCTTGTTTTTTTTATTTTATATTCTTTACTTTTGTGAGAATCTGTATCCGCCTGTCACTTTGGTGCTGAAACATGTGAATTTCCCAAGTATGGGCAATAAAGGATATTTCTGTGTCTGTAACATTGCCCAAAGGTCAATAAAGAAATGCTTGTTGAACCTGACCTCTGAGTAAAATTCTTGCGACCTTAATGGCCATAGACTACAGGTGAACTCACTGACTAGTTTCTTGATTGATCTTATCTTCATATTTTATTGATTTGATCTTATATGATAAAGTTTTCATTTATCAAATAATTGCAGCTGTTACTTTCATAAACAGAAAACATTCTGTTTAAGTAGATTTCAATTCTGCAAAATTGAAATGTACTTAATTTTCAAGTACAATCAGTGAGGCAGGCTTTTTTAATTTTTTTTATCAAATGGTTGTTTTACATTCACTGTTGCAACTTAGCATGATCTCATTCATTAAGTCATTCATGTACATTTAATAGTACTATCATAAAAAAATTTATTGTGGAAAAGAAAACAAACAAAACCCCCAATATGTGTTCCGTTACATCAATTAATGATCAAAACAGAGCAAACACACCTCACTTCACTCCACTAAATCAGAAGGTAAAAATTCCTCAATAACACTGTAACGCACAAACACCTTTTCTCTTGTGTTTTCCCCCCTTCACGTGTTTTATCTAAACCCCTGCAAATCTTGGTTTTTCATGTTCTTCATACTGAATGTGCTTGGAAATTGTACAACTACTTTTGACTTTGGCAATATCACAAACATGGAATCAGAAGTTTTACTTCAATGCTTTTAGTAACAACACAGATCATACAAAAGAAATGGAAACTACAATTAGTAAAATTTGGTCATTGAATTATTTGCAGTCTCAGTCGCTTTCTCATTGTAAAGGTGAACTCTTAGTTGGAATCATTATTCTTGACTCCATACTTTGCAACAAAGGCACTGAGGACAGACAGAAAGACACATGTTAGAAAATGATATACCGAAAATTACAATTGTAATAATAAACAAACAGGAAAGCAAACAACAAACATACAGCTCTTAAAATTCTTCAAGCTGGGCAGTATCATTTTATAATTTGATGCTCATACTGCTTAAGTCTCATTACCATGGATGGCCAATAAATTACGATTTTTAAAAAAAAAAAAATTATTATTACTGCAATCCTGTCATCTCCATCAATAACAACAATGGGGGAGGGGAGGCAGCATTATATAATTTTCTGATTTTGTGGCAAACATTTAAAGAAAACATTGAAGGTTTATTTTAGCCCTACTTCAAAGAAATACAAATTTCAGATCCAGTACAGAGACCACATTAAACATTTCAGCAGAAAGTTGTTGGGAGGCATCTATGATTAAAAAAGTTTGGTGATCTACGAGTCTCAACTTTGCTGAATATAATTGCAGGTAAAAATAATCAGCGAGGTATAAAGCCCTGACAAGAACATTGGGTTTTTAAGGCATCTGGGTGAAGCATTTCTTTCTTACCTGTATAATACACGTTTACGTCCCATCCTTCTTTCCGCCAGGCAGAGTTTCTTGTCTCCTCTCGGGCCTGGAGGCTTTCGTAAGCTATCAAAAGACGGCAAAGAAAAAAAATTCCAACGAAAAAAGCAAAGCAAAAAACTCCACCACACACACACATTACATCGCATTATGTGTGGATAAAATTTATAGTCACTGGCAACTTCATTAGTTCAACTTCATTCACTGGCAACCTTGCTAACATCAGGCCGAATCTCTTTTGCCATCAAAACTCAATTCTTAACTACACAGATTGAACCAGGTGCTGGAAACACTCCGATCCATTTTCACATAATAGGATCGCACTGTTACTGCAAATTCATCAGCTGCACGTGCAGTACATGATGTGAATCTCTTGTTCTACCACATTTCAGGTACGAACATGTAGTTTGTGGGTCACATATGGGTCAATTTGATCAACGTAAAAAAAGCCACCCAAATATTTCTTCCCGTGTGTTTTGAATTTCAAGTATTAGTGCATTCTGTCTGTCAGTGAATAAAACAGCCAAACATGTCATATGGAAAATATTTGCAATACAACAATATGTCTCAGTATTTCCTCATGCTATTGTCATTTTAAAGAAACACACTGACATAGCTCTTTGTCTGAATGCCCTTACTTCATTGAGATAATACAGGCTTCAAAAATTTGTGAAATTTATGATTCTAGCCCAGAGGCTTGATATTTTTAATATCATCTGAACCAGAGTTCAGATGATATTAAAAATATGGACAACCACTCTTAAAACACTTTTAATAATTTGATTGACTCGCTTCCTGTTCCAAGATGCAATCAAAAGTCCAAATGTTATGTCGAGTGTAAAATCATCCTTTGTTGATGTTTGACACACCCGGGCTTATGTTGGAACCGTCACACTGAACTTTAGTGATTCATTAGAATACAGAATGTATGCAGGAGCATTCAGTTAGCTGAAATTCAGCCAGACCAAACTTGTCAGACATTTTTACATACAGCAGTCAATCACCTCATCTTACTGGTATGTTCTAAGTGTAGAGTGCTTAATTACTCACCCCACAAGTGATGAACAACATAGAGTTGGCCAATCTGTGTGAAGAAACCGCCTACTGCCTCATTGTTTTCTTGTCTATGTTTGATTGCCCTCGCCCTGTTGCAAAACATTATCTTATTTAGTATAAAGATCACTGAAACACTTCTGATATTTTCACTTCCACTGAAAGAGATTCAGACAAATGACATATGTTTAAATAAATTCAACGTATCTCACCAGCGATTGCCCCATTCAATCATGGTTCCTGGCTGAAGCACAAGTATAATATTAATTAGAATAGGTTTGAAACTAGATTATGACATTACCACCATCATATTTCCATAGAACTGAAAGACTGAAAGCACTATTTATCTATTATTCATAGCTACGTTTTTTTTTTTTGTTGTTGTTGTTGTTTTTTTAACTGATCAGAGAACTCTGGGTGTCACAAGCCTGCATGCAAGAAGAACTGGAGCACTGAGTAAACAGATTTTTATCATAGCTGTTTTTGAACTTCTCTCCACTTGTGACACTCTTCAATTCAGTGAGTCAGGTCTGAATAAGTGAGCTGAAATTAAGCAGGAAACCTTGGAAGGGCAAAATTGCAGAATAGGCCAGAGGTGAAAAAAATATGACTACTTCAAACAGATGAGAATTGGATTACTTGTTCAAGACAAGCAGCTGAAAAATATGGAAAGAAAACATTGAGAATAAGAACTGTGCTAGTTATGTAACAAATTTATAAAAACTGCACTGACAGTTATACAGGATTACCAAAGTTATATTATTTCTGTTTGAACAGCACATGAACAGTACACTAATACATCTAGATTTTGCTAAATGTGGACCCTGCCATGCACTTAAAAATAGTATACAACATGCAGATGTGTATATTTTTTGTAATTTTGCCTTTGTAAATCACCACAGGAGATTTCAAATCAAGTAATCAGGATATATCTAAAGAGCAGATGTCATGTTCTGCCAGGCCTTTCCTGCTGTCACCTTCATTTGCTTCTTGTTTCTGGGTCTCTCCGTCTTCAGTTCTATCTTCAGTAGATAAAAAGCATGCTTTAGCAGGCCTACATGCCCATATGCAAAATTGCCCCCACCATATTTGACAGACAACATGGGATGATTTGGATGGTGAGCTGTGTCTTTCCTTTTCTACATTTTTATCCTCCCATTATTTTGGGGTAAAATGGGAACAGGCCTCACCTGGTCATAAAACTGCTCGTCAATGAACTGTCCAATTACTTTTGAGCTTCTGAAATGGAAGACTACGTATAAAAATAAAATTGAAGAGGCTCACTTGCTTACTGAAGATAAAAGTGACGTTAGGGAAACCCAGAAACAGACTGCTTTGTTAGTTTTCCTACAAATCAAACAGTATTTATGTTGTACTGGTCACACATGTTCAAGCTATGCATTTTAAAAATGCGTAGCATAAATAGATACCTTAAGGTAATAGGTGCGCATTTCATAGAGGTTTGGTCCTTGTCTGGGAAGGGGTTCATTCCAGAAACTGAACTCCAGAAGAAGTTCATTTCGTCTTGAAAGCAACATTTTGGCCCGTTCCTTCCGAAACTCTAAGTACTCCTAAAAAGGGATAAAATGTTTGTTTATAACACTAAAAAGTGAATATTAATATTATATCTTAAAAATCAAACAAAAAACAGCACCCCTGAAATGCCTTTTCTCCACAGAAACAACACATTAACATTTAAAGAAAATTATTACTTAAAAAAAACAAGCAAACAAAAAAAACGCAACAAATTAAAACAACAAAATAAGCAATTTTCCCCTGGAAAATCAAAGGCCTTGTATGTATTGTATGCAATGTTGACTGAATAAGAGACGTTTAAAAAGGTCACAGCATGCCTTGTTAGCTCTCAACTTCTGCAGACAATCAGTCAAAGCTGGGTAGCCTCCTCTGTATCGCCACAGATGCACTGCAGAAAAACAACAGCAGATGTCACTGTAGCACTGCATAAGGTCTGATGCCACCCACACAACTAAGAGATAAAGAACCTCCATCACCATGCAATTACTTTTTATAGTTACTGACTGCTTTTTATGTATAAAATACACTTAAATGATCACGTTAATTTATCATATATGCAGAAGGTGAAGTGCTGGTTGTGAGTCATCAGGTAGCATCCGTCTGCAAAGCTTTGCAAAAAGTCAGCCACTGAAATTGTGTTTTATGGGAACTTGATAGAGGAAAGCAGCAGTGATCAGTCAAAGGTGTCTTTTTGCATTTACTGCTTACCAGCCTGATCTTGTTCTCCATACCAGGTATTCCAGCTTCCAACTACCTCACACGGGTAGTCCTGGTCCTCGTGAAGTCTTTTCTGCACTTCAGCCCTAAAGCCAGCAAAAAAAAATAAAAAATAAAATACAAGTTAATGAAGGTGTATGCTGTTTGGAAATGCTCTCACTTTAGCTTAAAAACCAACTAGAGGGCAGTCAGGAAGCATAAAAATCCATCCAAGATATAAACTCAGCTGTATCTTCACTTCATTTTTTAAATACATTTATATCATGAAGCTCATCTGATTTTAACTTTGTTCAGACCATATCTTGATTAATTAGTCCAGCACACTTGTCTATTGCACTGCTGAAAGAAATCCAAAGAAAGTAAAGCACTGAAAACGTAACTTGACTGACAGAGATGCAGGAAATATTTCAAATGTATCAGTACATACTCCAGACTGTTGTATGCTTCTAGGCATTCTGGTTTGACGTCATGAACTGAAAAAGAAAAAAGGCAGAGAGAAACCTATCAGAAATGGATGCATTTAAAAAAATAAAAGCAACATTCAAATTCTTCAACAAAGTAATTTCACACTCCGATTCAGCAAAGACTTGATATACAAAACTGATTCACTTGCAATAGGTTATAGGCAACGGCTGATAGAGTGTTCAAATTGAAATCCCTGTGCGGTGTGATGTACGCAACACAAAAGATCAAAGCCCCGAGAGAATGATAGATTTCTGTTTGAGAGACAGAAACAGTTACCTCTGCAGACTAAAAGAAAACCAGACAAATTGTTCAGATGTCACTAAAGTTTACAGGCATGAGACATCATCTTATCTTAGAATTACTTGTTGCTGTCAGTGCTTTGTGTATGCATAAGCTGTTGCAGAGGAGCCCCATTTTCATCTCTCATGTTGTTTTCAGTTTTCTTTGAGGTCATATGGCCTTCCATTTAAATTATTTATTTCACTTTTGAGACATATACAGGATCCATGTCACAATAATGTGATGTAAGTGTATCGCAGGCACTTGTCTTTGGCCTTCTGTAACCCAACACTTAAAGAAACTAAACCCTTGCTTTTATGTAAGTAAAAAGGTGTAGGCCTACATTGAATCTTATACAAGTTGCTGGTCTCCTTCTTTGAAAGCAGGTTGGAGTGAGCATCTTTCCTGGCATCGACTTTGTGCACAAATAAGGATCGGAACCAGCCTTTGTCGCTGCTCTCTGAAAACCTCCTACACAGAAACAAGATGAAAGAAAGTTTCACAAAAGCTCGGAGCAAAAACATAAAAACCCAGAAGTTGTCAATATAAAAAAGAAAAACTTAAAAAGGAACATGGAGATGTGCATGACATATGGACTAAAAGATAGTCATGCTAATATTCTTTGATATGAAAAATATGCATACTGTATGAGTGAGTGGGCTGAATGCTACAGCTTGTGTCTTCAACCATAAAACTTTTTTATTTCACCCACTCTGGAGTGGATAAAGGGGGAATATTATTCACTTTACAACTATTGGAACTATCCAAGAGGCTCCAAATGGTATTTGAATATTAACCTAGCCGTTTCTTGCCCCACATAGCAGAGAAGTAAAACTTCAATCTGTCAAGTGTTAAAGCTGTACTTTTAGAAGGTGTTCCAATGAAAAGAAGAGAAGTACAGGTGATATGAATTATT